>NW_027469001.1:0-36033 GCF_051014615.1 Bombus vancouverensis nearcticus
CGAAAATTTTCCAAGTTCGAACGACCGGCCGCATAGGTCCGTTTTTAAAAATCGTTCTCGGACGGAAATAAACCATTAATCCCGACGTATTTTGTCGTGTTACGTCGATTTATGCAAAAAAATTCATACCTTGTAACGCTTTTAACCGAGTAAACTCGAAAAAACTTTTTCGCACTCGGAATTTTTCTAAGTCCCAACGTACCGGCTCGGAATTTTTCTATGTTCCAACGACCGGTCGTGTCGGTCCGAACGTTTTTATATCCGTCTGCCGACGATATAAACGCTTAATCCCGACGTATTTTATCGAGTTATAACGATTTATGTAAAAATATTCGTACCTCGTAACGCTTTTTAACGAATTAACTCGAAAAGAGTGTTCGGTCCGAAAATTTTCCAAGTTCGAACGACCGGCCGCATAGGTCCGTTTTTAAAAATCGTTCTCGGACGGAAATAAACCATTAATCCCGACGTATTTTGTCGTGTTACGTCGATTTATGCAAAAAAATTCATACCTTGTAACGCTTTTAACCGAGTAAACTCGAAAAAACTTTTTCGCACTCGGAATTTTTCTAAGTCCCAACGTACCGGCTCGGAATTTTTCTATGTTCCAACGACCGGTCGTGTCGGTCCGAACGTTTTTATATCCGTCTGCCGACGATATAAACGCTTAATCCCGACGTATTTTATCGAGTTATAACGATTTATGTAAAAATATTCGTACCTCGTAACGCTTTTTAACGAATTAACTCGAAAAGAGTGTTCGGTCCGAAAATTTTCCAAGTTCGAACGACCGGCCGCATAGGTCCGTTTTTAAAAATCGTTCTCGGACGGAAATAAACCATTAATCCCGACGTATTTTGTCGTGTTACGTCGATTTATGCAAAAAAATTCATACCTTGTAACGCTTTTAACCGAGTAAACTCGAAAAAACTTTTTCGCACTCGGAATTTTTCTAAGTCCCAACGTACCGGCTCGGAATTTTTCTATGTTCCAACGACCGGTCGTGTCGGTCCGAACGTTTTTATATCCGTCTGCCGACGATATAAACGCTTAATCCCGACGTATTTTATCGAGTTATAACGATTTATGTAAAAATATTCGTACCTCGTAACGCTTTTTAACGAATTAACTCGAAAAGAGTGTTCGGTCCGAAAATTTTCCAAGTTCGAACGACCGGCCGCATAGGTCCGTTTTTAAAAATCGTTCTCGGACGGAAATAAACCATTAATCCCGACGTATTTTGTCGTGTTACGTCGATTTATGCAAAAAAATTCATACCTTGTAACGCTTTTAACCGAGTAAACTCGAAAAAACTTTTTCGCACTCGGAATTTTTCTAAGTCCCAACGTACCGGCTCGGAATTTTTCTATGTTCCAACGACCGGTCGTGTCGGTCCGAACGTTTTTATATCCGTCTGCCGACGATATAAACGCTTAATCCCGACGTATTTTATCGAGTTATAACGATTTATGTAAAAATATTCGTACCTCGTAACGCTTTTTAACGAATTAACTCGAAAAGAGTGTTCGGTCCGAAAATTTTCCAAGTTCGAACGACCGGCCGCATAGGTCCGTTTTTAAAAATCGTTCTCGGACGGAAATAAACCATTAATCCCGACGTATTTTGTCGTGTTACGTCGATTTATGCAAAAAAATTCATACCTTGTAACGCTTTTAACCGAGTAAACTCGAAAAAACTTTTTCGCACTCGGAATTTTTCTAAGTCCCAACGTACCGGCTCGGAATTTTTCTATGTTCCAACGACCGGTCGTGTCGGTCCGAACGTTTTTATATCCGTCTGCCGACGATATAAACGCTTAATCCCGACGTATTTTATCGAGTTATAACGATTTATGTAAAAATATTCGTACCTCGTAACGCTTTTTAACGAATTAACTCGAAAAGAGTGTTCGGTCCGAAAATTTTCCAAGTTCGAACGACCGGCCGCATAGGTCCGTTTTTAAAAATCGTTCTCGGACGGAAATAAACCATTAATCCCGACGTATTTTGTCGTGTTACGTCGATTTATGCAAAAAAATTCATACCTTGTAACGCTTTTAACCGAGTAAACTCGAAAAAACTTTTTCGCACTCGGAATTTTTCTAAGTCCCAACGTACCGGCTCGGAATTTTTCTATGTTCCAACGACCGGTCGTGTCGGTCCGAACGTTTTTATATCCGTCTGCCGACGATATAAACGCTTAATCCCGACGTATTTTATCGAGTTATAACGATTTATGTAAAAATATTCGTACCTCGTAACGCTTTTTAACGAATTAACTCGAAAAGAGTGTTCGGTCCGAAAATTTTCCAAGTTCGAACGACCGGCCGCATAGGTCCGTTTTTAAAAATCGTTCTCGGACGGAAATAAACCATTAATCCCGACGTATTTTGTCGTGTTACGTCGATTTATGCAAAAAAATTCATACCTTGTAACGCTTTTAACCGAGTAAACTCGAAAAAACTTTTTCGCACTCGGAATTTTTCTAAGTCCCAACGTACCGGCTCGGAATTTTTCTATGTTCCAACGACCGGTCGTGTCGGTCCGAACGTTTTTATATCCGTCTGCCGACGATATAAACGCTTAATCCCGACGTATTTTATCGAGTTATAACGATTTATGTAAAAATATTCGTACCTCGTAACGCTTTTTAACGAATTAACTCGAAAAGAGTGTTCGGTCCGAAAATTTTCCAAGTTCGAACGACCGGCCGCATAGGTCCGTTTTTAAAAATCGTTCTCGGACGGAAATAAACCATTAATCCCGACGTATTTTGTCGTGTTACGTCGATTTATGCAAAAAAATTCATACCTTGTAACGCTTTTAACCGAGTAAACTCGAAAAAACTTTTTCGCACTCGGAATTTTTCTAAGTCCCAACGTACCGGCTCGGAATTTTTCTATGTTCCAACGACCGGTCGTGTCGGTCCGAACGTTTTTATATCCGTCTGCCGACGATATAAACGCTTAATCCCGACGTATTTTATCGAGTTATAACGATTTATGTAAAAATATTCGTACCTCGTAACGCTTTTTAACGAATTAACTCGAAAAGAGTGTTCGGTCCGAAAATTTTCCAAGTTCGAACGACCGGCCGCATAGGTCCGTTTTTAAAAATCGTTCTCGGACGGAAATAAACCATTAATCCCGACGTATTTTGTCGTGTTACGTCGATTTATGCAAAAAAATTCATACCTTGTAACGCTTTTAACCGAGTAAACTCGAAAAAACTTTTTCGCACTCGGAATTTTTCTAAGTCCCAACGTACCGGCTCGGAATTTTTCTATGTTCCAACGACCGGTCGTGTCGGTCCGAACGTTTTTATATCCGTCTGCCGACGATATAAACGCTTAATCCCGACGTATTTTATCGAGTTATAACGATTTATGTAAAAATATTCGTACCTCGTAACGCTTTTTAACGAATTAACTCGAAAAGAGTGTTCGGTCCGAAAATTTTCCAAGTTCGAACGACCGGCCGCATAGGTCCGTTTTTAAAAATCGTTCTCGGACGGAAATAAACCATTAATCCCGACGTATTTTGTCGTGTTACGTCGATTTATGCAAAAAAATTCATACCTTGTAACGCTTTTAACCGAGTAAACTCGAAAAAACTTTTTCGCACTCGGAATTTTTCTAAGTCCCAACGTACCGGCTCGGAATTTTTCTATGTTCCAACGACCGGTCGTGTCGGTCCGAACGTTTTTATATCCGTCTGCCGACGATATAAACGCTTAATCCCGACGTATTTTATCGAGTTATAACGATTTATGTAAAAATATTCGTACCTCGTAACGCTTTTTAACGAATTAACTCGAAAAGAGTGTTCGGTCCGAAAATTTTCCAAGTTCGAACGACCGGCCGCATAGGTCCGTTTTTAAAAATCGTTCTCGGACGGAAATAAACCATTAATCCCGACGTATTTTGTCGTGTTACGTCGATTTATGCAAAAAAATTCATACCTTGTAACGCTTTTAACCGAGTAAACTCGAAAAAACTTTTTCGCACTCGGAATTTTTCTAAGTCCCAACGTACCGGCTCGGAATTTTTCTATGTTCCAACGACCGGTCGTGTCGGTCCGAACGTTTTTATATCCGTCTGCCGACGATATAAACGCTTAATCCCGACGTATTTTATCGAGTTATAACGATTTATGTAAAAATATTCGTACCTCGTAACGCTTTTTAGCGAATTAACTCGAAAAGAGTGTTCGGTCCGAAAATTTTCCAAGTTCGAACGACCGGCCGCATAGGTCCGTTTTTAAAAATCGTTCTCGGACGGAAATAAACCATTAATCCCGACGTATTTTGTCGTGTTACGTCGATTTATGCAAAAAAATTCATACCTTGTAACGCTTTTAACCGAGTAAACTCGAAAAAACTTTTTCGCACTCGGAATTTTTCTAAGTCCCAACGTACCGGCTCGGAATTTTTCTATGTTCCAACGACCGGTCGTGTCGGTCCGAACGTTTTTATATCCGTCTGCCGACGATATAAACGCTTAATCCCGACGTATTTTATCGAGTTATAACGATTTATGTAAAAATATTCGTACCTCGTAACGCTTTTTAGCGAATTAACTCGAAAAGAGTGTTCGGTCCGAAAATTTTCCAAGTTCGAACGACCGGCCGCATAGGTCCGTTTTTAAAAATCGTTCTCGGACGGAAATAAACCATTAATCCCGACGTATTTTGTCGTGTTACGTCGATTTATGCAAAAAAATTCATACCTTGTAACGCTTTTAACCGAGTAAACTCGAAAAAACTTTTTCGCACTCGGAATTTTTCTAAGTCCCAACGTACCGGCTCGGAATTTTTCTATGTTCCAACGACCGGTCGTGTCGGTCCGAACGTTTTTATATCCGTCTGCCGACGATATAAACGCTTAATCCCGACGTATTTTATCGAGTTATAACGATTTATGTAAAAATATTCGTACCTCGTAACGCTTTTTAACGAATTAACTCGAAAAGAGTGTTCGGTCCGAAAATTTTCCAAGTTCGAACGACCGGCCGCATAGGTCCGTTTTTAAAAATCGTTCTCGGACGGAAATAAACCATTAATCCCGACGTATTTTGTCGTGTTACGTCGATTTATGCAAAAAAATTCATACCTTGTAACGCTTTTAACCGAGTAAACTCGAAAAAACTTTTTCGCACTCGGAATTTTTCTAAGTCCCAACGTACCGGCTCGGAATTTTTCTATGTTCCAACGACCGGTCGTGTCGGTCCGAACGTTTTTATATCCGTCTGCCGACGATATAAACGCTTAATCCCGACGTATTTTATCGAGTTATAACGATTTATGTAAAAATATTCGTACCTCGTAACGCTTTTTAACGAATTAACTCGAAAAGAGTGTTCGGTCCGAAAATTTTCCAAGTTCGAACGACCGGCCGCATAGGTCCGTTTTTAAAAATCGTTCTCGGACGGAAATAAACCATTAATCCCGACGTATTTTGTCGTGTTACGTCGATTTATGCAAAAAAATTCATACCTTGTAACGCTTTTAACCGAGTAAACTCGAAAAAACTTTTTCGCACTCGGAATTTTTCTAAGTCCCAACGTACCGGCTCGGAATTTTTCTATGTTCCAACGACCGGTCGTGTCGGTCCGAACGTTTTTATATCCGTCTGCCGACGATATAAACGCTTAATCCCGACGTATTTTATCGAGTTATAACGATTTATGTAAAAATATTCGTACCTCGTAACGCTTTTTAACGAATTAACTCGAAAAGAGTGTTCGGTCCGAAAATTTTCCAAGTTCGAACGACCGGCCGCATAGGTCCGTTTTTAAAAATCGTTCTCGGACGGAAATAAACCATTAATCCCGTCGTATTTTGTCGTGTTACGTCGATTTATGCAAAAAAATTCATACCTTGTAACGCTTTTAACCGAGTAAACTCGAAAAAACTTTTTCGCACTCGGAATTTTTCTAAGTCCCAACGTACCGGCTCGGAATTTTTCTATGTTCCAACGACCGGTCGTGTCGGTCCGAACGTTTTTATATCCGTCTGCCGACGATATAAACGCTTAATCCCGACGTATTTTATCGAGTTATAACGATTTATGTAAAAATATTCGTACCTCGTAACGCTTTTTAACGAATTAACTCGAAAAGAGTGTTCGGTCCGAAAATTTTCCAAGTTCGAACGACCGGCCGCATAGGTCCGTTTTTAAAAATCGTTCTCGGACGGAAATAAACCATTAATCCCGACGTATTTTGTCGTGTTACGTCGATTTATGCAAAAAAATTCATACCTTGTAACGCTTTTAACCGAGTAAACTCGAAAAAACTTTTTCGCACTCGGAATTTTTCTAAGTCCCAACGTACCGGCTCGGAATTTTTCTATGTTCCAACGACCGGTCGTGTCGGTCCGAACGTTTTTATATCCGTCTGCCGACGATATAAACGCTTAATCCCGACGTATTTTATCGAGTTATAACGATTTATGTAAAAATATTCGTACCTCGTAACGCTTTTTAACGAATTAACTCGAAAAGAGTGTTCGGTCCGAAAATTTTCCAAGTTCGAACGACCGGCCGCATAGGTCCGTTTTTAAAAATCGTTCTCGGACGGAAATAAACCATTAATCCCGACGTATTTTGTCGTGTTACGTCGATTTATGCAAAAAAATTCATACCTTGTAACGCTTTTAACCGAGTAAACTCGAAAAAACTTTTTCGCACTCGGAATTTTTCTAAGTCCCAACGTACCGGCTCGGAATTTTTCTATGTTCCAACGACCGGTCGTGTCGGTCCGAACGTTTTTATATCCGTCTGCCGACGATATAAACGCTTAATCCCGACGTATTTTATCGAGTTATAACGATTTATGTAAAAATATTCGTACCTCGTAACGCTTTTTAACGAATTAACTCGAAAAGAGTGTTCGGTCCGAAAATTTTCCAAGTTCGAACGACCGGCCGCATAGGTCCGTTTTTAAAAATCGTTCTCGGACGGAAATAAACCATTAATCCCGACGTATTTTGTCGTGTTACGTCGATTTATGCAAAAAAATTCATACCTTGTAACGCTTTTAACCGAGTAAACTCGAAAAAACTTTTTCGCACTCGGAATTTTTCTAAGTCCCAACGTACCGGCTCGGAATTTTTCTATGTTCCAACGACCGGTCGTGTCGGTCCGAACGTTTTTATATCCGTCTGCCGACGATATAAACGCTTAATCCCGACGTATTTTATCGAGTTATAACGATTTATGTAAAAATATTCGTACCTCGTAACGCTTTTTAACGAATTAACTCGAAAAGAGTGTTCGGTCCGAAAATTTTCCAAGTTCGAACGACCGGCCGCATAGGTCCGTTTTTAAAAATCGTTCTCGGACGGAAATAAACCATTAATCCCGACGTATTTTGTCGTGTTACGTCGATTTATGCAAAAAAATTCATACCTTGTAACGCTTTTAACCGAGTAAACTCGAAAAAACTTTTTCGCACTCGGAATTTTTCTAAGTCCCAACGTACCGGCTCGGAATTTTTCTATGTTCCAACGACCGGTCGTGTCGGTCCGAACGTTTTTATATCCGTCTGCCGACGATATAAACGCTTAATCCCGACGTATTTTATCGAGTTATAACGATTTATGTAAAAATATTCGTACCTCGTAACGCTTTTTAACGAATTAACTCGAAAAGAGTGTTCGGTCCGAAAATTTTCCAAGTTCGAACGACCGGCCGCATAGGTCCGTTTTTAAAAATCGTTCTCGGACGGAAATAAACCATTAATCCCGACGTATTTTGTCGTGTTACGTCGATTTATGCAAAAAAATTCATACCTTGTAACGCTTTTAACCGAGTAAACTCGAAAAAACTTTTTCGCACTCGGAATTTTTCTAAGTCCCAACGTACCGGCTCGGAATTTTTCTATGTTCCAACGACCGGTCGTGTCGGTCCGAACGTTTTTATATCCGTCTGCCGACGATATAAACGCTTAATCCCGACGTATTTTATCGAGTTATAACGATTTATGTAAAAATATTCGTACCTCGTAACGCTTTTTAACGAATTAACTCGAAAAGAGTGTTCGGTCCGAAAATTTTCCAAGTTCGAACGACCGGCCGCATAGGTCCGTTTTTAAAAATCGTTCTCGGACGGAAATAAACCATTAATCCCGACGTATTTTGTCGTGTTACGTCGATTTATGCAAAAAAATTCATACCTTGTAACGCTTTTAACCGAGTAAACTCGAAAAAACTTTTTCGCACTCGGAATTTTTCTAAGTCCCAACGTACCGGCTCGGAATTTTTCTATGTTCCAACGACCGGTCGTGTCGGTCCGAACGTTTTTATATCCGTCTGCCGACGATATAAACGCTTAATCCCGACGTATTTTATCGAGTTATAACGATTTATGTAAAAATATTCGTACCTCGTAACGCTTTTTAACGAATTAACTCGAAAAGAGTGTTCGGTCCGAAAATTTTCCAAGTTCGAACGACCGGCCGCATAGGTCCGTTTTTAAAAATCGTTCTCGGACGGAAATAAACCATTAATCCCGACGTATTTTGTCGTGTTACGTCGATTTATGCAAAAAAATTCATACCTTGTAACGCTTTTAACCGAGTAAACTCGAAAAAACTTTTTCGCACTCGGAATTTTTCTAAGTCCCAACGTACCGGCTCGGAATTTTTCTATGTTCCAACGACCGGTCGTGTCGGTCCGAACGTTTTTATATCCGTCTGCCGACGATATAAACGCTTAATCCCGACGTATTTTATCGAGTTATAACGATTTATGTAAAAATATTCGTACCTCGTAACGCTTTTTAGCGAATTAACTCGAAAAGAGTGTTCGGTCCGAAAATTTTCCAAGTTCGAACGACCGGCCGCATAGGTCCGTTTTTAAAAATCGTTCTCGGACGGAAATAAACCATTAATCCCGACGTATTTTGTCGTGTTACGTCGATTTATGCAAAAAAATTCATACCTTGTAACGCTTTTAACCGAGTAAACTCGAAAAAACTTTTTCGCACTCGGAATTTTTCTAAGTCCCAACGTACCGGCTCGGAATTTTTCTATGTTCCAACGACCGGTCGTGTCGGTCCGAACGTTTTTATATCCGTCTGCCGACGATATAAACGCTTAATCCCGACGTATTTTATCGAGTTATAACGATTTATGTAAAAATATTCGTACCTCGTAACGCTTTTTAACGAATTAACTCGAAAAGAGTGTTCGGTCCGAAAATTTTCCAAGTTCGAACGACCGGCCGCATAGGTCCGTTTTTAAAAATCGTTCTCGGACGGAAATAAACCATTAATCCCGACGTATTTTGTCGTGTTACGTCGATTTATGCAAAAAAATTCATACCTTGTAACGCTTTTAACCGAGTAAACTCGAAAAAACTTTTTCGCACTCGGAATTTTTCTAAGTCCCAACGTACCGGCTCGGAATTTTTCTATGTTCCAACGACCGGTCGTGTCGGTCCGAACGTTTTTATATCCGTCTGCCGACGATATAAACGCTTAATCCCGACGTATTTTATCGAGTTATAACGATTTATGTAAAAATATTCGTACCTCGTAACGCTTTTTAACGAATTAACTCGAAAAGAGTGTTCGGTCCGAAAATTTTCCAAGTTCGAACGACCGGCCGCATAGGTCCGTTTTTAAAAATCGTTCTCGGACGGAAATAAACCATTAATCCCGACGTATTTTGTCGTGTTACGTCGATTTATGCAAAAAAATTCATACCTTGTAACGCTTTTAACCGAGTAAACTCGAAAAAACTTTTTCGCACTCGGAATTTTTCTAAGTCCCAACGTACCGGCTCGGAATTTTTCTATGTTCCAACGACCGGTCGTGTCGGTCCGAACGTTTTTATATCCGTCTGCCGACGATATAAACGCTTAATCCCGACGTATTTTATCGAGTTATAACGATTTATGTAAAAATATTCGTACCTCGTAACGCTTTTTAACGAATTAACTCGAAAAGAGTGTTCGGTCCGAAAATTTTCCAAGTTCGAACGACCGGCCGCATAGGTCCGTTTTTAAAAATCGTTCTCGGACGGAAATAAACCATTAATCCCGACGTATTTTGTCGTGTTACGTCGATTTATGCAAAAAAATTCATACCTTGTAACGCTTTTAACCGAGTAAACTCGAAAAAACTTTTTCGCACTCGGAATTTTTCTAAGTCCCAACGTACCGGCTCGGAATTTTTCTATGTTCCAACGACCGGTCGTGTCGGTCCGAACGTTTTTATATCCGTCTGCCGACGATATAAACGCTTAATCCCGACGTATTTTATCGAGTTATAACGATTTATGTAAAAATATTCGTACCTCGTAACGCTTTTTAACGAATTAACTCGAAAAGAGTGTTCGGTCCGAAAATTTTCCAAGTTCGAACGACCGGCCGCATAGGTCCGTTTTTAAAAATCGTTCTCGGACGGAAATAAACCATTAATCCCGACGTATTTTGTCGTGTTACGTCGATTTATGCAAAAAAATTCATACCTTGTAACGCTTTTAACCGAGTAAACTCGAAAAAACTTTTTCGCACTCGGAATTTTTCTAAGTCCCAACGTACCGGCTCGGAATTTTTCTATGTTCCAACGACCGGTCGTGTCGGTCCGAACGTTTTTATATCCGTCTGCCGACGATATAAACGCTTAATCCCGACGTATTTTATCGAGTTATAACGATTTATGTAAAAATATTCGTACCTCGTAACGCTTTTTAACGAATTAACTCGAAAAGAGTGTTCGGTCCGAAAATTTTCCAAGTTCGAACGACCGGCCGCATAGGTCCGTTTTTAAAAATCGTTCTCGGACGGAAATAAACCATTAATCCCGACGTATTTTGTCGTGTTACGTCGATTTATGCAAAAAAATTCATACCTTGTAACGCTTTTAACCGAGTAAACTCGAAAAAACTTTTTCGCACTCGGAATTTTTCTAAGTCCCAACGTACCGGCTCGGAATTTTTCCATGTTCCAACGACCGGTCGTGTCGGTCCGAACGTTTTTATATCCGTCTGCCGACGATATAAACGCTTAATCCCGACGTATTTTATCGAGTTATAACGATTTATGTAAAAATATTCGTACCTCGTAACGCTTTTTAACGAATTAACTCGAAAAGAGTGTTCGGTCCGAAAATTTTCCAAGTTCGAACGACCGGCCGCATAGGTCCGTTTTTAAAAATCGTTCTCGGACGGAAATAAACCATTAATCCCGACGTATTTTGTCGTGTTACGTCGATTTATGCAAAAAAATTCATACCTTGTAACGCTTTTAACCGAGTAAACTCGAAAAAACTTTTTCGCACTCGGAATTTTTCTAAGTCCCAACGTACCGGCTCGGAATTTTTCTATGTTCCAACGACCGGTCGTGTCGGTCCGAACGTTTTTATATCCGTCTGCCGACGATATAAACGCTTAATCCCGACGTATTTTATCGAGTTATAACGATTTATGTAAAAATATTCGTACCTCGTAACGCTTTTTAACGAATTAACTCGAAAAGAGTGTTCGGTCCGAAAATTTTCCAAGTTCGAACGACCGGCCGCATAGGTCCGTTTTTAAAAATCGTTCTCGGACGGAAATAAACCATTAATCCCGACGTATTTTGTCGTGTTACGTCGATTTATGCAAAAAAATTCATACCTTGTAACGCTTTTAACCGAGTAAACTCGAAAAAACTTTTTCGCACTCGGAATTTTTCTAAGTCCCAACGTACCGGCTCGGAATTTTTCTATGTTCCAACGACCGGTCGTGTCGGTCCGAACGTTTTTATATCCGTCTGCCGACGATATAAACGCTTAATCCCGACGTATTTTATCGAGTTATAACGATTTATGTAAAAATATTCGTACCTCGTAACGCTTTTTAACGAATTAACTCGAAAAGAGTGTTCGGTCCGAAAATTTTCCAAGTTCGAACGACCGGCCGCATAGGTCCGTTTTTAAAAATCGTTCTCGGACGGAAATAAACCATTAATCCCGACGTATTTTGTCGTGTTACGTCGATTTATGCAAAAAAATTCATACCTTGTAACGCTTTTAACCGAGTAAACTCGAAAAAACTTTTTCGCACTCGGAATTTTTCTAAGTCCCAACGTACCGGCTCGGAATTTTTCTATGTTCCAACGACCGGTCGTGTCGGTCCGAACGTTTTTATATCCGTCTGCCGACGATATAAACGCTTAATCCCGACGTATTTTATCGAGTTATAACGATTTATGTAAAAATATTCGTACCTCGTAACGCTTTTTAACGAATTAACTCGAAAAGAGTGTTCGGTCCGAAAATTTTCCAAGTTCGAACGACCGGCCGCATAGGTCCGTTTTTAAAAATCGTTCTCGGACGGAAATAAACCATTAATCCCGACGTATTTTGTCGTGTTACGTCGATTTATGCAAAAAAATTCATACCTTGTAACGCTTTTAACCGAGTAAACTCGAAAAAACTTTTTCGCACTCGGAATTTTTCTAAGTCCCAACGTACCGGCTCGGAATTTTTCTATGTTCCAACGACCGGTCGTGTCGGTCCGAACGTTTTTATATCCGTCTGCCGACGATATAAACGCTTAATCCCGACGTATTTTATCGAGTTATAACGATTTATGTAAAAATATTCGTACCTCGTAACGCTTTTTAACGAATTAACTCGAAAAGAGTGTTCGGTCCGAAAATTTTCCAAGTTCGAACGACCGGCCGCATAGGTCCGTTTTTAAAAATCGTTCTCGGACGGAAATAAACCATTAATCCCGACGTATTTTGTCGTGTTACGTCGATTTATGCAAAAAAATTCATACCTTGTAACGCTTTTAACCGAGTAAACTCGAAAAAACTTTTTCGCACTCGGAATTTTTCTAAGTCCCAACGTACCGGCTCGGAATTTTTCTATGTTCCAACGACCGGTCGTGTCGGTCCGAACGTTTTTATATCCGTCTGCCGACGATATAAACGCTTAATCCCGACGTATTTTATCGAGTTATAACGATTTATGTAAAAATATTCGTACCTCGTAACGCTTTTTAACGAATTAACTCGAAAAGAGTGTTCGGTCCGAAAATTTTCCAAGTTCGAACGACCGGCCGCATAGGTCCGTTTTTAAAAATCGTTCTCGGACGGAAATAAACCATTAATCCCGACGTATTTTGTCGTGTTACGTCGATTTATGCAAAAAAATTCATACCTTGTAACGCTTTTAACCGAGTAAACTCGAAAAAACTTTTTCGCACTCGGAATTTTTCTAAGTCCCAACGTACCGGCTCGGAATTTTTCTATGTTCCAACGACCGGTCGTGTCGGTCCGAACGTTTTTATATCCGTCTGCCGACGATATAAACGCTTAATCCCGACGTATTTTATCGAGTTATAACGATTTATGTAAAAATATTCGTACCTCGTAACGCTTTTTAACGAATTAACTCGAAAAGAGTGTTCGGTCCGAAAATTTTCCAAGTTCGAACGACCGGCCGCATAGGTCCGTTTTTAAAAATCGTTCTCGGACGGAAATAAACCATTAATCCCGACGTATTTTGTCGTGTTACGTCGATTTATGCAAAAAAATTCATACCTTGTAACGCTTTTAACCGAGTAAACTCGAAAAAACTTTTTCGCACTCGGAATTTTTCTAAGTCCCAACGTACCGGCTCGGAATTTTTCTATGTTCCAACGACCGGTCGTGTCGGTCCGAACGTTTTTATATCCGTCTGCCGACGATATAAACGCTTAATCCCGACGTATTTTATCGAGTTATAACGATTTATGTAAAAATATTCGTACCTCGTAACGCTTTTTAACGAATTAACTCGAAAAGAGTGTTCGGTCCGAAAATTTTCCAAGTTCGAACGACCGGCCGCATAGGTCCGTTTTTAAAAATCGTTCTCGGACGGAAATAAACCATTAATCCCGACGTATTTTGTCGTGTTACGTCGATTTATGCAAAAAAATTCATACCTTGTAACGCTTTTAACCGAGTAAACTCGAAAAAACTTTTTCGCACTCGGAATTTTTCTAAGTCCCAACGTACCGGCTCGGAATTTTTCTATGTTCCAACGACCGGTCGTGTCGGTCCGAACGTTTTTATATCCGTCTGCCGACGATATAAACGCTTAATCCCGACGTATTTTATCGAGTTATAACGATTTATGTAAAAATATTCGTACCTCGTAACGCTTTTTAACGAATTAACTCGAAAAGAGTGTTCGGTCCGAAAATTTTCCAAGTTCGAACGACCGGCCGCATAGGTCCGTTTTTAAAAATCGTTCTCGGACGGAAATAAACCATTAATCCCGACGTATTTTGTCGTGTTACGTCGATTTATGCAAAAAAATTCATACCTTGTAACGCTTTTAACCGAGTAAACTCGAAAAAACTTTTTCGCACTCGGAATTTTTCTAAGTCCCAACGTACCGGCTCGGAATTTTTCTATGTTCCAACGACCGGTCGTGTCGGTCCGAACGTTTTTATATCCGTCTGCCGACGATATAAACGCTTAATCCCGACGTATTTTATCGAGTTATAACGATTTATGTAAAAATATTCGTACCTCGTAACGCTTTTTAACGAATTAACTCGAAAAGAGTGTTCGGTCCGAAAATTTTCCAAGTTCGAACGACCGGCCGCATAGGTCCGTTTTTAAAAATCGTTCTCGGACGGAAATAAACCATTAATCCCGACGTATTTTGTCGTGTTACGTCGCTTTATGCAAAAAAATTCATACCTTGTAACGCTTTTAACCGAGTAAACTCGAAAAAACTTTTTCGCACTCGGAATTTTTCTAAGTCCCAACGTACCGGCTCGGAATTTTTCTATGTTCCAACGACCGGTCGTGTCGGTCCGAACGTTTTTATATCCGTCTGCCGACGATATAAACGCTTAATCCCGACGTATTTTATCGAGTTATAACGATTTATGTAAAAATATTCGTACCTCGTAACGCTTTTTAACGAATTTACTCGAAAAGAGTGTTCGGTCCGAAAATTTTCCAAGTTCGAACGACCGGCCGCATAGGTCCGTTTTTAAAAATCGTTCTCGGACGGAAATAAACCATTAATCCCGACGTATTTTGTCGTGTTACGTCGATTTATGCAAAAAATTCATACCTTGTAACCCTTTTAACCGAGTAAACTCGAAAAAACTTTTTCGCACTCGGAATTTTTCTAAGTCCCAACGTACCGGCTCGGAATTTTTCTATGTTCCAACGACCGGTCGTGTCGGTCCGAACGTTTTTATATCCGTCTGCCGACGATATAAACGCTTAATCCCGACGTATTTTATCGAGTTATAACGATTTATGTAAAAATATTCGTACCTCGTAACGCTTTTTAACGAATTAACTCGAAAAGAGTGTTCGGTCCGAAAATTTTCCAAGTTCGAACGACCGGCCGCATAGGTCCGTTTTTAAAAATCGTTCTCGGACGGAAATAAACCATTAATCCCGACGTATTTTGTCGTGTTACGACGATTTATGCAAAAAAATTCATACCTTGTAACGCTTTTAACCGAGTAAACTCGAAAAAACTTTTTCGCACTCGGAATTTTTCTAAGTCCCAACGTACCGGCTCGGAATTTTTCTATGTTCCAACGACCGGTCGTGTCGGTCCGAACGTTTTTATATCCGTCTGCCGACGATATAAACGCTTAATCCCGACGTATTTTATCGAGTTATAACGATTTATGCAAAAAAATTCATACCTTGTAACGCTTTTAACCGAGTAAACTCGAAAAAACTTTTTCGCACTCGGAATTTTTCTAAGTCCCAACGTACCGGCTCGGAATTTTTCTATGTTCCAACGACCGGTCGTGTCGGTCCGAACGTTTTTATATCCGTCTGCCGACGATATAAACGCTTAATCCCGACGTATTTTATCGAGTTATAACGATTTATGTAAAAATATTCGTACCTCGTAACGCTTTTTAACGAATTAACTCGAAAAGAGTGTTCGGTCCGAAAATTTTCCAAGTTCGAACGACCGGCCGCATAGGTCCGTTTTTAAAAATCGTTCTCGGACGGAAATAAACCATTAATCCCGACGTATTTTGTCGTGTTACGTCGATTTATGCAAAAAAATTCATACCTTGTAACGCTTTTAACCGAGTAAACTCGAAAAAACTTTTTCGCACTCGGAATTCTTCTAAGTCCCAACGTACCGGCTCGGAATTTTTCTATGTTCCAACGACCGGTCGTGTCGGTCCGAACGTTTTTATATCCGTCTGCCGACGATATAAACGCTTAATCCCGACGTATTTTATCGAGTTATAACGATTTATGTAAAAATATTCGTACCTCGTAACGCTTTTTAACGAATTTACTCGAAAAGAGTGTTCGGTCCGAAAATTTTCCAAGTTCGAACGACCGGCCGCATAGGTCCGTTTTTAAAAATCGTTCTCGGACGGAAATAAACCATTAATCCCGACGTATTTTGTCGTGTTACGTCGATTTATGCAAAAAATTCATACCTTGTAACCCTTTTAACCGAGTAAACTCGAAAAAACTTTTTCGCACTCGGAATTTTTCTAAGTCCCAACGTACCGGCTCGGAATTTTTCTATGTTCCAACGACCGGTCGTGTCGGTCCGAACGTTTTTATATCCGTCTGCCGACGATATAAACGCTTAATCCCGACGTATTTTATCGAGTTATAACGATTTATGTAAAAATATTCGTACCTCGTAACGCTTTTTAACGAATTAACTCGAAAAGAGTGTTCGGTCCGAAAATTTTCCAAGTTCGAACGACCGGCCGCATAGGTCCGTTTTTAAAAATCGTTCTCGGACGGAAATAAACCATTAATCCCGACGTATTTTGTCGTGTTACGACGATTTATGCAAAAAAATTCATACCTTGTAACGCTTTTAACCGAGTAAACTCGAAAAAACTTTTTCGCACTCGGAATTTTTCTAAGTCCCAACGTACCGGCTCGGAATTTTTCTATGTTCCAACGACCGGTCGTGTCGGTCCGAACGTTTTTATATCCGTCTGCCGACGATATAAACGCTTAATCCCGACGTATTTTATCGAGTTATAACGATTTATGCAAAAAAATTCATACCTTGTAACGCTTTTAACCGAGTAAACTCGAAAAAACTTTTTCGCACTCGGAATTTTTCTAAGTCCCAACGTACCGGCTCGGAATTTTTCTATGTTCCAACGACCGGTCGTGTCGGTCCGAACGTTTTTATATCCGTCTGCCGACGATATAAACGCTTAATCCCGACGTATTTTATCGAGTTATAACGATTTATGTAAAAATATTCGTACCTCGTAACGCTTTTTAACGAATTAACTCGAAAAGAGTGTTCGGTCCGAAAATTTTCCAAGTTCGAACGACCGGCCGCATAGGTCCGTTTTTAAAAATCGTTCTCGGACGGAAATAAACCATTAATCCCGACGTATTTTGTCGTGTTACGTCGATTTATGCAAAAAAATTCATACCTTGTAACGCTTTTAACCGAGTAAACTCGAAAAAACTTTTTCGCACTCGGAATTTTTCTAAGTCCCAACGTACCGGCTCGGAATTTTTCTATGTTCCAACGACCGGTCGTGTCGGTCCGAACGTTTTTATATCCGTCTGCCGACGATATAAACGCTTAATCCCGACGTATTTTATCGAGTTATAACGATTTATGTAAAACTATTCGTACCTCGTAACGCTTTTTAACGAATTAACTCGAAAAGAGTGTTCGGTCCGAAAATTTTCCAAGTTCGAACGACCGGCCGCATAGGTCCGTTTTTAAAAATCGTTCTCGGACGGAAATAAACCATTAATCCCGACGTATTTTGTCGTGTTACGTCGATTTATGCAAAAAAATTCATACCTTGTAACGCTTTTAACCGAGTAAACTCGAAAAAACTTTTTCGCACTCGGAATTTTTCTAAGTCCCAACGTACCGGCTCGGAATTTTTCTATGTTCCAACGACCGGTCGTGTCGGTCCGAACGTTTTTATATCCGTCTGCCGACGATATAAACGCTTAATCCCGACGTATTTTATCGAGTTATAACGATTTATGTAAAAATATTCGTACCTCGTAACGCTTTTTAACGAATTAACTCGAAAAGAGTGTTCGGTCCGAAAATTTTCCAAGTTCGAACGACCGGCCGCATAGGTCCGTTTTTAAAAATCGTTCTCGGACGGAAATAAACCATTAATCCCGACGTATTTTGTCGTGTTACGTCGATTTATGCAAAAAAATTCATACCTTGTAACGCTTTTAACCGAGTAAACTCGAAAAAACTTTTTCGCACTCGGAATTTTTCTAAGTCCCAACGTACCGGCTCGGAATTTTTCTATGTTCCAACGACCGGTCGTGTCGGTCCGAACGTTTTTATATCCGTCTGCCGACGATATAAACGCTTAATCCCGACGTATTTTATCGAGTTATAACGATTTATGTAAAAATATTCGTACCTCGTAACGCTTTTTAACGAATTAACTCGAAAAGAGTGTTCGGTCCGAAAATTTTCCAAGTTCGAACGACCGGCCGCATAGGTCCGTTTTTAAAAATCGTTCTCGGACGGAAATAAACCATTAATCCCGACGTATTTTGTCGTGTTACGTCGATTTATGCAAAAAAATTTATACCTTGTAACGCTTTTAACCGAGTAAACTCGAAAAAACTTTTTCGCACTCGGAATTTTTCTAAGTCCCAACGTACCGGCTCGGAATTTTTCTATGTTCCAACGACCGGTCGTGTCGGTCCGAACGTTTTTATATCCGTCTGCCGACGATATAAACGCTTAATCCCGACGTATTTTATCGAGTTATAACGATTTATGTAAAAATATTCGTACCTCGTAACGCTTTTTAACGAATTAACTCGAAAAGAGTGTTCGGTCCGAAAATTTTCCAAGTTCGAACGACCGGCCGCATAGGTCCGTTTTTAAAAATCGTTCTCGGACGGAAATAAACCATTAATCCCGACGTATTTTGTCGTGTTACGTCGATTTATGCAAAAAAATTCATACCTTGTAACGCTTTTAACCGAGTAAACTCGAAAAAACTTTTTCGCACTCGGAATTTTTCTAAGTCCCAACGTACCGGCTCGGAATTTTTTTATGTTCCAACGACCGGTCGTGTCGGTCCGAACGTTTTTATATCCGTCTGCCGACGATATAAACGCTTAATCCCGACGTATTTTATCGAGTTATAACGATTTATGTAAAAATATTCGTACCTCGTAACGCTTTTTAACGAATTAACTCGAAAAGAGTGTTCGGTCCGAAAATTTTCCAAGTTCGAACGACCGGCCGCATAGGTCCGTTTTTAAAAATCGTTCTCGGACGGAAATAAACCATTAATCCCGACGTATTTTGTCGTGTTACGTCGATTTATGCAAAAAATTCATACCTTGTAACCCTTTTAACCGAGTAAACTCGAAAAAACTTTTTCGCACTCGGAATTTTTCTAAGTCCCAACGTACCGGCTCGGAATTTTTCTATGTTCCAACGACCGGTCGTGTCGGTCCGAACGTTTTTATATCCGTCTGCCGACGATATAAACGCTTAATCCCGACGTATTTTATCGAGTTATAACGATTTATGTAAAAATATTCGTACCTCGTAACGCTTTTTAACGAATTAACTCGAAAAGAGTGTTCGGTCCGAAAATTTTCCAAGTTCGAACGACCGGCCGCATAGGTCCGTTTTTAAAAATCGTTCTCGGACGGAAATAAACCATTAATCCCGACGTATTTTGTCGTGTTACGTCGATTTATGCAAAAAAATTCATACCTTGTAACGCTTTTAACCGAGTAAACTCGAAAAAACTTTTTCGCACTCGGAATTTTTCTAAGTCCCAACGTACCGGCTCGGAATTTTTCTATGTTCCAACGACCGGTCGTGTCGGTCCGAACGTTTTTATATCCGTCTGCCGACGATATAAACGCTTAATCCCGACGTATTTTATCGAGTTATAACGATTTATGTAAAAATATTCGTACCTCGTAACGCTTTTTAACGAATTAACTCGAAAAGAGTGTTCGGTCCGAAAATTTTCCAAGTTCGAACGACCGGCCGCATAGGTCCGTTTTTAAAAATCGTTCTCGGACGGAAATAAACCATTAATCCCGACGTATTTTGTCGTGTTACGTCGATTTATGCAAAAAATTCATACCTTGTAACCCTTTTAACCGAGTAAACTCGAAAAAACTTTTTCGCACTCGGAATTTTTCTAAGTCCCAACGTACCGGCTCGGAATTTTTCTATGTTCCAAGACCGGTCGTGTCGGTCCGAACGTTTTTATATCCGTCTGCCGACGATATAAACGCTTAATCCCGACGTATTTTATCGAGTTATAACGATTTATGTAAAAATATTCGTACCTCGTAACGCTTTTTAACGAATTAACTCGAAAAGAGTGTTCGGTCCGAAAATTTTCCAAGTTCGAACGACCGGCCGCATAGGTCCGTTTTTAAAAATCGTTCTCGGACGGAAATAAACCATTAATCCCGACGTATTTTGTCGTGTTACGTCGATTTATGCAAAAAAATTCATACCTTGTAACGCTTTTAACCGAGTAAACTCGAAAAAACTTTTTCGCACTCGGAATTTTTCTAAGTCCCAACGTACCGGCTCGGAATTTTTCTATGTTCCAACGACCGGTCGTGTCGGTCCGAACGTTTTTATATCCGTCTGCCGACGATATAAACGCTTAATCCCGACGTATTTTATCGAGTTATAACGATTTATGTAAAAATATTCGTACCTCGTAACGCTTTTTAACGAATTAACTCGAAAAGAGTGTTCGGTCCGAAAATTTTCCAAGTTCGAACGACCGGCCGCATAGGTCCGTTTTTAAAAATCGTTCTCGGACGGAAATAAACCATTAATCCCGACGTATTTTGTCGTGTTACGACGATTTATGCAAAAAAATTCATACCTTGTAACGCTTTTAACCGAGTAAACTCGAAAAAACTTTTTCGCACTCGGAATTTTTCTAAGTCCCAACGTACCGGCTCGGAATTTTTCTATGTTCCAACGACCGGTCGTGTCGGTCCGAACGTTTTTATATCCGTCTGCCGACGATATAAACGCTTAATCCCGACGTATTTTATCGAGTTATAACGATTTATGCAAAAAAATTCATACCTTGTAACGCTTTTAACCGAGTAAACTCGAAAAAACTTTTTCGCACTCGGAATTTTTCTAAGTCCCAACGTACCGGCTCGGAATTTTTCTATGTTCCAACGACCGGTCGTGTCGGTCCGAACGTTTTTATATCCGTCTGCCGACGATATAAACGCTTAATCCCGACGTATTTTATCGAGTTATAACGATTTATGTAAAAATATTCGTACCTCGTAACGCTTTTTAACGAATTAACTCGAAAAGAGTGTTCGGTCCGAAAATTTTCCAAGTTCGAACGACCGGCCGCATAGGTCCGTTTTTAAAAATCGTTCTCGGACGGAAATAAACCATTAATCCCGACGTATTTTGTCGTGTTACGTCGATTTATGCAAAAAAATTCATACCTTGTAACGCTTTTAACCGAGTAAACTCGAAAAAACTTTTTCGCACTCGGAATTTTTCTAAGTCCCAACGTACCGGCTCGGAATTTTTCTATGTTCCAACGACCGGTCGTGTCGGTCCGAACGTTTTTATATCCGTCTGCCGACGATATAAACGCTTAATCCCGACGTATTTTATCGAGTTATAACGATTTATGTAAAAATATTCGTACCTCGTAACGCTTTTTAACGAATTAACTCGAAAAGAGTGTTCGGTCCGAAAATTTTCCAAGTTCGAACGACCGGCCGCATAGGTCCGTTTTTAAAAATCGTTCTCGGACGGAAATAAACCATTAATCCCGACGTATTTTGTCGTGTTACGTCGATTTATGCAAAAAAATTCATACCTTGTAACGCTTTTAACCGAGTAAACTCGAAAAAACTTTTTCGCACTCGGAATTTTTCTAAGTCCCAACGTACCGGCTCGGAATTTTTCTATGTTCCAACGACCGGTCGTGTCGGTCCGAACGTTTTTATATCCGTCTGCCGACGATATAAACGCTTAATCCCGACGTATTTTATCGAGTTATAACGATTTATGTAAAAATATTCGTACCTCGTAACGCTTTTTAACGAATTAACTCGAAAAGAGTGTTCGGTCCGAAAATTTTCCAAGTTCGAACGACCGGCCGCATAGGTCCGTTTTTAAAAATCGTTCTCGGACGGAAATAAACCATTAATCCCGACGTATTTTGTCGTGTTACGTCGATTTATGCAAAAAATTCATACCTTGTAACCCTTTTAACCGAGTAAACTCGAAAAAACTTTTTCGCACTCGGAATTTTTCTAAGTCCCAACGTACCGGCTCGGAATTTTTCTATGTTCCAACGACCGGTCGTGTCGGTCCGAACGTTTTTATATCCGTCTGCCGACGATATAAACGCTTAATCCCGACGTATTTTATCGAGTTATAACGATTTATGTAAAAATATTCGTACCTCGTAACGCTTTTTAACGAATTAACTCGAAAAGAGTGTTCGGTCCGAAAATTTTCCAAGTTCGAACGACCGGCCGCATAGGTCCGTTTTTAAAAATCGTTCTCGGACGGAAATAAACCATTAATCCCGACGTATTTTGTCGTGTTACGTCGATTTATGCAAAAAAATTCATACCTTGTAACGCTTTTAACCGAGTAAACTCGAAAAAACTTTTTCGCACTCGGAATTTTTCTAAGTCCCAACGTACCGGCTCGGAATTTTTCTATGTTCCAACGACCGGTCGTGTCGGTCCGAACGTTTTTATATCCGTCTGCCGACGATATAAACGCTTAATCCCGACGTATTTTATCGAGTTATAACGATTTATGTAAAAATATTCGTACCTCGTAACGCTTTTTAACGAATTAACTCGAAAAGAGTGTTCGGTCCGAAAATTTTCCAAGTTCGAACGACCGGCCGCATAGGTCCGTTTTTAAAAATCGTTCTCGGACGGAAATAAACCATTAATCCCGACGTATTTTGTCGTGTTACGTCGATTTATGCAAAAAAATTCATACCTTGTAACGCTTTTAACCGAGTAAACTCGAAAAAACTTTTTCGCACTCGGAATTTTTCTAAGTCCCAACGTACCGGCTCGGAATTTTTCTATGTTCCAACGACCGGTCGTGTCGGTCCGAACGTTTTTATATCCGTCTGCCGACGATATAAACGCTTAATCCCGACGTATTTTATCGAGTTATAACGATTTATGTAAAAATATTCGTACCTCGTAACGCTTTTTAACGAATTAACTCGAAAAGAGTGTTCGGTCCGAAAATTTTCCAAGTTCGAACGACCGGCCGCATAGGTCCGTTTTTAAAAATCGTTCTCGGACGGAAATAAACCATTAATCCCGACGTATTTTGTCGTGTTACGTCGATTTATGCAAAAAAATTCATACCTTGTAACGCTTTTAACCGAGTAAACTCGAAAAAACTTTTTCGCACTCGGAATTTTTCTAAGTCCCAACGTACCGGCTCGGAATTTTTCTATGTTCCAACGACCGGTCGTGTCGGTCCGAACGTTTTTATATCCGTCTGCCGACGATATAAACGCTTAATCCCGACGTATTTTATCGAGTTATAACGATTTATGTAAAAATATTCGTACCTCGTAACGCTTTTTAACGAATTAACTCGAAAAGAGTGTTCGGTCCGAAAATTTTCCAAGTTCGAACGACCGGCCGCATAGGTCCGTTTTTAAAAATCGTTCTCGGACGGAAATAAACCATTAATCCCGACGTATTTTGTCGTGTTACGTCGATTTATGCAAAAAAATTCATACCTTGTAACGCTTTTAACCGAGTAAACTCGAAAAAACTTTTTCGCACTCGGAATTTTTCTAAGTCCCAACGTACCGGCTCGGAATTTTTCTATGTTCCAACGACCGGTCGTGTCGGTCCGAACGTTTTTATATCCGTCTGCCGACGATATAAACGCTTAATCCCGACGTATTTTATCGAGTTATAACGATTTATGTAAAAATATTCGTACCTCGTAACGCTTTTTAACGAATTAACTCGAAAAGAGTGTTCGGTCCGAAAATTTTCCAAGTTCGAACGACCGGCCGCATAGGTCCGTTTTTAAAAATCGTTCTCGGACGGAAATAAACCATTAATCCCGACGTATTTTGTCGTGTTACGTCGATTTATGCAAAAAAATTCATACCTTGTAACGCTTTTAACCGAGTAAACTCGAAAAAACTTTTTCGCACTCGGAATTTTTCTAAGTCCCAACGTACCGGCTCGGAATTTTTCTATGTTCCAACGACCGGTCGTGTCGGTCCGAACGTTTTTATATCCGTCTGCCGACGATATAAACGCTTAATCCCGACGTATTTTATCGAGTTATAACGATTTATGTAAAAATATTCGTACCTCGTAACGCTTTTTAACGAATTAACTCGAAAAGAGTGTTCGGTCCGAAAATTTTCCAAGTTCGAACGACCGGCCGCATAGGTCCGTTTTTAAAAATCGTTCTCGGACGGAAATAAACCATTAATCCCGACGTATTTTGTCGTGTTACGTCGATTTATGCAAAAAAATTCATACCTTGTAACGCTTTTAACCGAGTAAACTCGAAAAAACTTTTTCGCACTCGGAATTTTTCTAAGTCCCAACGTACCGGCTCGGAATTTTTCTATGTTCCAACGACCGGTCGTGTCGGTCCGAACGTTTTTATATCCGTCTGCCGACGATATAAACGCTTAATCCCGACGTATTTTATCGAGTTATAACGATTTATGTAAAAATATTCGTACCTCGTAACGCTTTTTAACGAATTAACTCGAAAAGAGTGTTCGGTCCGAAAATTTTCCAAGTTCGAACGACCGGCCGCATAGGTCCGTTTTTAAAAATCGTTCTCGGACGGAAATAAACCATTAATCCCGACGTATTTTGTCGTGTTACGTCGATTTATGCAAAAAAATTCATACCTTGTAACGCTTTTAACCGAGTAAACTCGAAAAAACTTTTTCGCACTCGGAATTTTTCTAAGTCCCAACGTACCGGCTCGGAATTTTTCTATGTTCCAACGACCGGTCGTGTCGGTCCGAACGTTTTTATATCCGTCTGCCGACGATATAAACGCTTAATCCCGACGTATTTTATCGAGTTATAACGATTTATGTAAAAATATTCGTACCTCGTAACGCTTTTTAACGAATTAACTCGAAAAGAGTGTTCGGTCCGAAAATTTTCCAAGTTCGAACGACCGGCCGCATAGGTCCGTTTTTAAAAATCGTTCTCGGACGGAAATAAACCATTAATCCCGACGTATTTTGTCGTGTTACGTCGATTTATGCAAAAAAATTCATACCTTGTAACGCTTTTAACCGAGTAAACTCGAAAAAACTTTTTCGCACTCGGAATTTTTCTAAGTCCCAACGTACCGGCTCGGAATTTTTCTATGTTCCAACGACCGGTCGTGTCGGTCCGAACGTTTTTATATCCGTCTGCCGACGATATAAACGCTTAATCCCGACGTATTTTATCGAGTTATAACGATTTATGTAAAAATATTCGTACCTCGTAACGCTTTTTAACGAATTAACTCGAAAAGAGTGTTCGGTCCGAAAATTTTCCAAGTTCGAACGACCGGCCGCATAGGTCCGTTTTTAAAAATCGTTCTCGGACGGAAATAAACCATTAATCCCGACGTATTTTGTCGTGTTACGTCGATTTATGCAAAAAAATTCATACCTTGTAACGCTTTTAACCGAGTAAACTCGAAAAAACTTTTTCGCACTCGGAATTTTTCTAAGTCCCAACGTACCGGCTCGGAATTTTTCTATGTTCCAACGACCGGTCGTGTCGGTCCGAACGTTTTTATATCCGTCTGCCGACGATATAAACGCTTAATCCCGACGTATTTTATCGAGTTATAACGATTTATGTAAAAATATTCGTACCTCGTAACGCTTTTTAACGAATTAACTCGAAAAGAGTGTTCGGTCCGAAAATTTTCCAAGTTCGAACGACCGGCCGCATAGGTCCGTTTTTAAAAATCGTTCTCGGACGGAAATAAACCATTAATCCCGACGTATTTTGTCGTGTTACGTCGATTTATGCAAAAAAATTCATACCTTGTAACGCTTTTAACCGAGTAAACTCGAAAAAACTTTTTCGCACTCGGAATTTTTCTAAGTCCCAACGTACCGGCTCGGAATTTTTCTATGTTCCAACGACCGGTCGTGTCGGTCCGAACGTTTTTATATCCGTCTGCCGACGATATAAACGCTTAATCCCGACGTATTTTATCGAGTTATAACGATTTATGTAAAAATATTCGTACCTCGTAACGCTTTTTAACGAATTAACTCGAAAAGAGTGTTCGGTCCGAAAATTTTCCAAGTTCGAACGACCGGCCGCATAGGTCCGTTTTTAAAAATCGTTCTCGGACGGAAATAAACCATTAATCCCGACGTATTTTGTCGTGTTACGTCGATTTATGCAAAAAAATTCATACCTTGTAACGCTTTTAACCGAGTAAACTCGAAAAAACTTTTTCGCACTCGGAATTTTTCTAAGTCCCAACGTACCGGCTCGGAATTTTTCTATGTTCCAACGACCGGTCGTGTCGGTCCGAACGTTTTTATATCCGTCTGCCGACGATATAAACGCTTAATCCCGACGTATTTTATCGAGTTATAACGATTTATGTAAAAATATTCGTACCTCGTAACGCTTTTTAACGAATTAACTCGAAAAGAGTGTTCGGTCCGAAAATTTTCCAAGTTCGAACGACCGGCCGCATAGGTCCGTTTTTAAAAATCGTTCTCGGACGGAAATAAACCATTAATCCCGACGTATTTTGTCGTGTTACGTCGATTTATGCAAAAAAATTCATACCTTGTAACGCTTTTAACCGAGTAAACTCGAAAAAACTTTTTCGCACTCGGAATTTTTCTAAGTCCCAACGTACCGGCTCGGAATTTTTCTATGTTCCAACGACCGGTCGTGTCGGTCCGAACGTTTTTATATCCGTCTGCCGACGATATAAACGCTTAATCCCGACGTATTTTATCGAGTTATAACGATTTATGTAAAAATATTCGTACCTCGTAACGCTTTTTAACGAATTAACTCGAAAAGAGTGTTCGGTCCGAAAATTTTCCAAGTTCGAACGACCGGCCGCATAGGTCCGTTTTTAAAAATCGTTCTCGGACGGAAATAAACCATTAATCCCGACGTATTTTGTCGTGTTACGTCGATTTATGCAAAAAAATTCATACCTTGTAACGCTTTTAACCGAGTAAACTCGAAAAAACTTTTTCGCACTCGGCATTTTTCCAAGTCCCAACGTACCGGCTCGGAATTTTTCTATGTTCCAACGACCGGTCGTGTCGGTCCGAACGTTTTTATATCCGTCTGCCGACGATATAAACGCTTAATCCCGACGTATTTTATCGAGTTATAACGATTTATGTAAAAATATTCGTACCTCGTAACGCTTTTTAACGAATTAACTCGAAAAGAGTGTTCGGTCCGAAAATTTTCCAAGTTCGAACGACCGGCCGCATAGGTCCGTTTTTAAAAATCGTTCTCGGACGGAAATAAACCATTAATCCCGACGTATTTTGTCGTGTTACGTCGATTTATGCAAAAAAATTCATACCTTGTAACGCTTTTAACCGAGTAAACTCGAAAAAACTTTTTCGCACTCGGAATTTTTCTAAGTCCCAACGTACCGGCTCGGAATTTTTCTATGTTCCAACGACCGGTCGTGTCGGTCCGAACGTTTTTATATCCGTCTGCCGACGATATAAACGCTTAATCCCGACGTATTTTATCGAGTTATAACGATTTATGTAAAAATATTCGTACCTCGTAACGCTTTTTAACGAATTAACTCGAAAAGAGTGTTCGGTCCGAAAATTTTCCAAGTTCGAACGACCGGCCGCATAGGTCCGTTTTTAAAAATCGTTCTCGGACGGAAATAAACCATTAATCCCGACGTATTTTGTCGTGTTACGTCGATTTATGCAAAAAAATTCATACCTTGTAACGCTTTTAACCGAGTAAACTCGAAAAAACTTTTTCGCACTCGGAATTTTTCTAAGTCCCAACGTACCGGCTCGGAATTTTTCTATGTTCCAACGACCGGTCGTGTCGGTCCGAACGTTTTTATATCCGTCTGCCGACGATATAAACGCTTAATCCCGACGTATTTTATCGAGTTATAACGATTTATGTAAAAATATTCGTACCTCGTAACGCTTTTTAACGAATTAACTCGAAAAGAGTGTTCGGTCCGAAAATTTTCCAAGTTCGAACGACCGGCCGCATAGGTCCGTTTTTAAAAATCGTTCTCGGACGGAAATAAACCATTAATCCCGACGTATTTTGTCGTGTTACGTCGATTTATGCAAAAAAATTCATACCTTGTAACGCTTTTAACCGAGTAAACTCGAAAAAACTTTTTCGCACTCGGAATTTTTCTAAGTCCCAACGTACCGGCTCGGAATTTTTCTATGTTCCAACGACCGGTCGTGTCGGTCCGAACGTTTTTATATCCGTCTGCCGACGATATAAACGCTTAATCCCGACGTATTTTATCGAGTTATAACGATTTATGTAAAAATATTCGTACCTCGTAACGCTTTTTAACGAATTAACTCGAAAAGAGTGTTCGGTCCGAAAATTTTCCAAGTTCGAACGACCGGCCGCATAGGTCCGTTTTTAAAAATCGTTCTCGGACGGAAATAAACCATTAATCCCGACGTATTTTGTCGTGTTACGTCGATTTATGCAAAAAAATTCATACCTTGTAACGCTTTTAACCGAGTAAACTCGAAAAAACTTTTTCGCACTCGGAATTTTTCTAAGTCCCAACGTACCGGCTCGGAATTTTTCTATGTTCCAACGACCGGTCGTGTCGGTCCGAACGTTTTTATATCCGTCTGCCGACGATATAAACGCTTAATCCCGACGTATTTTATCGAGTTATAACGATTTATGTAAAAATATTCGTACCTCGTAACGCTTTTTAACGAATTAACTCGAAAAGAGTGTTCGGTCCGAAAATTTTCCAAGTTCGAACGACCGGCCGCATAGGTCCGTTTTTAAAAATCGTTCTCGGACGGAAATAAACCATTAATCCCGACGTATTTTGTCGTGTTACGTCGATTTATGCAAAAAATTCATACCTTGTAACCCTTTTAACCGAGTAAACTCGAAAAAACTTTTTCGCACTCGGAATTTTTCTAAGTCCCAACGTACCGGCTCGGAATTTTTCTATGTTCCAACGACCGGTCGTGTCGGTCCGAACGTTTTTATATCCGTCTGCCGACGATATAAACGCTTAATCCCGACGTATTTTATCGAGTTATAACGATTTATGTAAAAATATTCGTACCTCGTAACGCTTTTTAACGAATTAACTCGAAAAGAGTGTTCGGTCCGAAAATTTTCCAAGTTCGAACGACCGGCCGCATAGGTCCGTTTTTAAAAATCGTTCTCGGACGGAAATAAACCATTAATCCCGACGTATTTTGTCGTGTTACGTCGATTTATGCAAAAAAATTCATACCTTGTAACGCTTTTAACCGAGTAAACTCGAAAAAACTTTTTCGCACTCGGAATTTTTCTAAGTCCCAACGTACCGGCTCGGAATTTTTCTATGTTCCAACGACCGGTCGTGTCGGTCCGAACGTTTTTATATCCGTCTGCCGACGATATAAACGCTTAATCCCGACGTATTTTATCGAGTTATAACGATTTATGTAAAAATATTCGTACCTCGTAACGCTTTTTAACGAATTAACTCGAAAAGAGTGTTCGGTCCGAAAATTTTCCAAGTTCGAACGACCGGCCGCATAGGTCCGTTTTTAAAAATCGTTCTCGGACGGAAATAAACCATTAATCCCGACGTATTTTGTCGTGTTACGTCGATTTATGCAAAAAAATTCATACCTTGTAACGCTTTTAACCGAGTAAACTCGAAAAAACTTTTTCGCACTCGGAATTTTTCTAAGTCCCAACGTACCGGCTCGGAATTTTTCTATGTTCCAACGACCGGTCGTGTCGGTCCGAACGTTTTTATATCCGTCTGCCGACGATATAAACGCTTAATCCCGACGTATTTTATCGAGTTATAACGATTTATGTAAAAATATTCGTACCTCGTAACGCTTTTTAACGAATTAACTCGAAAAGAGTGTTCGGTCCGAAAATTTTCCAAGTTCGAACGACCGGCCGCATAGGTCCGTTTTTAAAAATCGTTCTCGGACGGAAATAAACCATTAATCCCGACGTATTTTGTCGTGTTACGTCGATTTATGCAAAAAAATTCATACCTTGTAACGCTTTTAACCGAGTAAACTCGAAAAAACTTTTTCGCACTCGGAATTTTTCTAAGTCCCAACGTACCGGCTCGGAATTTTTCTATGTTCCAACGACCGGTCGTGTCGGTCCGAACGTTTTTATATCCGTCTGCCGACGATATAAACGCTTAATCCCGACGTATTTTATCGAGTTATAACGATTTATGTAAAAATATTCGTACCTCGTAACGCTTTTTAACGAATTAACTCGAAAAGAGTGTTCGGTCCGAAAATTTTCCAAGTTCGAACGACCGGCCGCATAGGTCCGTTTTTAAAAATCGTTCTCGGACGGAAATAAACCATTAATCCCGACGTATTTTGTCGTGTTACGTCGATTTATGCAAAAAAATTCATACCTTGTAACGCTTTTAACCGAGTAAACTCGAAAAAACTTTTTCGCACTCGGAATTTTTCTAAGTCCCAACGTACCGGCTCGGAATTTTTCTATGTTCCAACGACCGGTCGTGTCGGTCCGAACGTTTTTATATCCGTCTGCCGACGATATAAACGCTTAATCCCGACGTATTTTATCGAGTTATAACGATTTATGTAAAAATATTCGTACCTCGTAACGCTTTTTAACGAATTAACTCGAAAAGAGTGTTCGGTCCGAAAATTTTCCAAGTTCGAACGACCGGCCGCATAGGTCCGTTTTTAAAAATCGTTCTCGGACGGAAATAAACCATTAATCCCGACGTATTTTGTCGTGTTACGTCGATTTATGCAAAAAAATTCATACCTTGTAACGCTTTTAACCGAGTAAACTCGAAAAAACTTTTTCGCACTCGGAATTTTTCTAAGTCCCAACGTACCGGCTCGGAATTTTTCTATGTTCCAACGACCGGTCGTGTCGGTCCGAACGTTTTTATATCCGTCTGCCGACGATATAAACGCTTAATCCCGACGTATTTTATCGAGTTATAACGATTTATGTAAAAATATTCGTACCTCGTAACGCTTTTTAACGAATTAACTCGAAAAGAGTGTTCGGTCCGAAAATTTTCCAAGTTCGAACGACCGGCCGCATAGGTCCGTTTTTAAAAATCGTTCTCGGACGGAAATAAACCATTAATCCCGACGTATTTTGTCGTGTTACGTCGATTTATGCAAAAAAATTCATACCTTGTAACGCTTTTAACCGAGTAAACTCGAAAAAACTTTTTCGCACTCGGAATTTTTCTAAGTCCCAACGTACCGGCTCGGAATTTTTCTATGTTCCAACGACCGGTCGTGTCGGTCCGAACGTTTTTATATCCGTCTGCCGACGATATAAACGCTTAATCCCGACGTATTTTATCGAGTTATAACGATTTATGTAAAAATATTCGTACCTCGTAACGCTTTTTAACGAATTAACTCGAAAAGAGTGTTCGGTCCGAAAATTTTCCAAGTTCGAACGACCGGCCGCATAGGTCCGTTTTTAAAAATCGTTCTCGGACGGAAATAAACCATTAATCCCGACGTATTTTGTCGTGTTACGTCGATTTATGCAAAAAAATTCATACCTTGTAACGCTTTTAACCGAGTAAACTCGAAAAAACTTTTTCGCACTCGGAATTTTTCTAAGTCCCAACGTACCGGCTCGGAATTTTTCTATGTTCCAACGACCGGTCGTGTCGGTCCGAACGTTTTTATATCCGTCTGCCGACGATATAAACGCTTAATCCCGACGTATTTTATCGAGTTATAACGATTTATGTAAAAATATTCGTACCTCGTAACGCTTTTTAACGAATTAACTCGAAAAGAGTGTTCGGTCCGAAAATTTTCCAAGTTCGAACGACCGGCCGCATAGGTCCGTTTTTAAAAATCGTTCTCGGACGGAAATAAACCATTAATCCCGACGTATTTTGTCGTGTTACGTCGATTTATGCAAAAAAATTCATACCTTGTAACGCTTTTAACCGAGTAAACTCGAAAAAACTTTTTCGCACTCGGAATTTTTCTAAGTCCCAACGTACCGGCTCGGAATTTTTCTATGTTCCAACGACCGGTCGTGTCGGTCCGAACGTTTTTATATCCGTCTGCCGACGATATAAACGCTTAATCCCGACGTATTTTATCGAGTTATAACGATTTATGTAAAAATATTCGTACCTCGTAACGCTTTTTAACGAATTAACTCGAAAAGAGTGTTCGGTCCGAAAATTTTCCAAGTTCGAACGACCGGCCGCATAGGTCCGTTTTTAAAAATCGTTCTCGGACGGAAATAAACCATTAATCCCGACGTATTTTGTCGTGTTACGTCGATTTATGCAAAAAAATTCATACCTTGTAACGCTTTTAACCGAGTAAACTCGAAAAAACTTTTTCGCACTCGGAATTTTTCTAAGTCCCAACGTACCGGCTCGGAATTTTTCTATGTTCCAACGACCGGTCGTGTCGGTCCGAACGTTTTTATATCCGTCTGCCGACGATATAAACGCTTAATCCCGACGTATTTTATCGAGTTATAACGATTTATGTAAAAATATTCGTACCTCGTAACGCTTTTTAACGAATTAACTCGAAAAGAGTGTTCGGTCCGAAAATTTTCCAAGTTCGAACGACCGGCCGCATAGGTCCGTTTTTAAAAATCGTTCTCGGACGGAAATAAACCATTAATCCCGACGTATTTTGTCGTGTTACGTCGATTTATGCAAAAAAATTCATACCTTGTAACGCTTTTAACCGAGTAAACTCGAAAAAACTTTTTCGCACTCGGAATTTTTCTAAGTCCCAACGTACCGGCTCGGAATTTTTCTATGTTCCAACGACCGGTCGTGTCGGTCCGAACGTTTTTATATCCGTCTGCCGACGATATAAACGCTTAATCCCGACGTATTTTATCGAGTTATAACGATTTATGTAAAAATATTCGTACCTCGTAACGCTTTTTAACGAATTAACTCGAAAAGAGTGTTCGGTCCGAAAATTTTCCAAGTTCGAACGACCGGCCGCATAGGTCCGTTTTTAAAAATCGTTCTCGGACGGAAATAAACCATTAATCCCGACGTATTTTGTCGTGTTACGTCGATTTATGCAAAAAAATTCATACCTTGTAACGCTTTTAACCGAGTAAACTCGAAAAAACTTTTTCGCACTCGGCATTTTTCCAAGTCCCAACGTACCGGCTCGGAATTTTTCTATGTTCCAACGACCGGTCGTGTCGGTCCGAACGTTTTTATATCCGTCTGCCGACGATATAAACGCTTAATCCCGACGTATTTTATCGAGTTATAACGATTTATGTAAAAATATTCGTACCTCGTAACGCTTTTTAACGAATTAACTCGAAAAGAGTGTTCGGTCCGAAAATTTTCCAAGTTCGAACGACCGGCCGCATAGGTCCGTTTTTAAAAATCGTTCTCGGACGGAAATAAACCATTAATCCCGACGTATTTTGTCGTGTTACGTCGATTTATGCAAAAAAATTCATACCTTGTAACGCTTTTAACCGAGTAAACTCGAAAAAACTTTTTCGCACTCGGAATTTTTCTAAGTCCCAACGTACCGGCTCGGAATTTTTCTATGTTCCAACGACCGGTCGTGTCGGTCCGAACGTTTTTATATCCGTCTGCCGACGATATAAACGCTTAATCCCGACGTATTTTATCGAGTTATAACGATTTATGTAAAAATATTCGTACCTCGTAACGCTTTTTAACGAATTAACTCGAAAAGAGTGTTCGGTCCGAAAATTTTCCAAGTTCGAACGACCGGCCGCATAGGTCCGTTTTTAAAAATCGTTCTCGGACGGAAATAAACCATTAATCCCGACGTATTTTGTCGTGTTACGTCGATTTATGCAAAAAAATTCATACCTTGTAACGCTTTTAACCGAGTAAACTCGAAAAAACTTTTTCGCACTCGGAATTTTTCTAAGTCCCAACGTACCGGCTCGGAATTTTTCTATGTTCCAACGACCGGTCGTGTCGGTCCGAACGTTTTTATATCCGTCTGCCGACGATATAAACGCTTAATCCCGACGTATTTTATCGAGTTATAACGATTTATGTAAAAATATTCGTACCTCGTAACGCTTTTTAACGAATTAACTCGAAAAGAGTGTTCGGTCCGAAAATTTTCCAAGTTCGAACGACCGGCCGCATAGGTCCGTTTTTAAAAATCGTTCTCGGACGGAAATAAACCATTAATCCCGACGTATTTTGTCGTGTTACGTCGATTTATGCAAAAAAATTCATACCTTGTAACGCTTTTAACCGAGTAAACTCGAAAAAACTTTTTCGCACTCGGAATTTTTCTAAGTCCCAACGTACCGGCTCGGAATTTTTCTATGTTCCAACGACCGGTCGTGTCGGTCCGAACGTTTTTATATCCGTCTGCCGACGATATAAACGCTTAATCCCGACGTATTTTATCGAGTTATAACGATTTATGTAAAAATATTCGTACCTCGTAACGCTTTTTAACGAATTAACTCGAAAAGAGTGTTCGGTCCGAAAATTTTCCAAGTTCGAACGACCGGCCGCATAGGTCCGTTTTTAAAAATCGTTCTCGGACGGAAATAAACCATTAATCCCGACGTATTTTGTCGTGTTACGTCGATTTATGCAAAAAAATTCATACCTTGTAACGCTTTTAACCGAGTAAACTCGAAAAAACTTTTTCGCACTCGGAATTTTTCTAAGTCCCAACGTACCGGCTCGGAATTTTTCTATGTTCCAACGACCGGTCGTGTCGGTCCGAACGTTTTTATATCCGTCTGCCGACGATATAAACGCTTAATCCCGACGTATTTTATCGAGTTATAACGATTTATGTAAAAATATTCGTACCTCGTAACGCTTTTTAACGAATTAACTCGAAAAGAGTGTTCGGTCCGAAAATTTTCCAAGTTCGAACGACCGGCCGCATAGGTCCGTTTTTAAAAATCGTTCTCGGACGGAAATAAACCATTAATCCCGACGTATTTTGTCGTGTTACGTCGATTTATGCAAAAAATTCATACCTTGTAACCCTTTTAACCGAGTAAACTCGAAAAAACTTTTTCGCACTCGGAATTTTTCTAAGTCCCAACGTACCGGCTCGGAATTTTTCTATGTTCCAACGACCGGTCGTGTCGGTCCGAACGTTTTTATATCCGTCTGCCGACGATATAAACGCTTAATCCCGACGTATTTTATCGAGTTATAACGATTTATGTAAAAATATTCGTACCTCGTAACGCTTTTTAACGAATTAACTCGAAAAGAGTGTTCGGTCCGAAAATTTTCCAAGTTCGAACGACCGGCCGCATAGGTCCGTTTTTAAAAATCGTTCTCGGACGGAAATAAACCATTAATCCCGACGTATTTTGTCGTGTTACGTCGATTTATGCAAAAAAATTCATACCTTGTAACGCTTTTAACCGAGTAAACTCGAAAAAACTTTTTCGCACTCGGAATTTTTCTAAGTCCCAACGTACCGGCTCGGAATTTTTCTATGTTCCAACGACCGGTCGTGTCGGTCCGAACGTTTTTATATCCGTCTGCCGACGATATAAACGCTTAATCCCGACGTATTTTATCGAGTTATAACGATTTATGTAAAAATATTCGTACCTCGTAACGCTTTTTAACGAATTAACTCGAAAAGAGTGTTCGGTCCGAAAATTTTCCAAGTTCGAACGACCGGCCGCATAGGTCCGTTTTTAAAAATCGTTCTCGGACGGAAATAAACCATTAATCCCGACGTATTTTGTCGTGTTACGTCGATTTATGCAAAAAAATTCATACCTTGTAACGCTTTTAACCGAGTAAACTCGAAAAAACTTTTTCGCACTCG
>NW_027469002.1:0-35439 GCF_051014615.1 Bombus vancouverensis nearcticus
GACGTTTAAGCGCTCGTTGAACTCCATTTCACAGTGCTAATCCAATGCACAACCATTTGAGCGTCGAAACAGGCAAAATATCTCGCAAATCGCGAAAATTTCGATTTTTTTGACGATAAATGGCCGTAACTTCCTTCCCGTTGGAGATATTTCGACGTTTAAGCGCTCGTTGAACTCCATTTCACAGTGCTAATGCAATGCACAACCATTTAAGCGTCGAAACAAGCAAAATATCTCGCAAATCGCGAAAATTTCGATTTTTTGGACGATAAATGGCCGTAACTTCCTTCCCGTTGGAGATATTTCGACGTTTAAGCGCTCGTTGAACTCCGTTTCACAGTGCTAATCCAATGCACAACCATTTAAGCGTCGAAACAAGCAAAATATCTCGCAAATCGCGAAAATTTCGATTTTTTGGACGATAAATGGCCGTAACTTCCTTCCCGTTGGAGATATTTCGACGTTTAAGCGCTCGTTGAACTCCATTTCACAGTGCTAGTGCAATGCACAACCATTTAAGCGTCGAAACAGGCAAAATATCTCGCAAATCGCGAAAATTTCGATTTTTTGGACGATAAATGGCCGTAACTTCCTTCCCGTTGGAGATATTTCGACGTTTAAGCGCTCGTTGAACTCCATTTCACAGTGCTAATCCAATGCACAACCATTTAAGCGTCGAAACAAGCAAAATATCTCGCAAATCGCGAAAATTTCGATTTTTTGGACGATAAATGGCCGTAACTTCCTTCCCGTCGGAGATATTTCGACGTTTAAGCGCTCGTTGATCTCCATTTAACAGTGCTAATGCAATGCACAACCATTTAAGCGTCGAAACAAGCAAAATATCTCGCAAATCGCGAAAATTTCGATTTTTTGGACGATAAATGGCCGTAACTTCCTTCCCGTTGGAGATATTTCGACGTTTAAGCGCTCGTTGAACTCCATTTCACTGTGCTAATCCAATGCACAACCAGTTAAGCGTCGAAACAAGCAAAATATCTCGCAAATCGCGAAAATTTCGATTTTTTGGACGATAAATGGCGGTAACTTCCTTCCCGTTGGAGATATTTCGACGTTTAAGCGCTCGTTGAACTCCGTTTCACAGTGCTAATGCAATGCACAACCATTTAAGCGTCGAAACAAGCAAAATATCTCGCAAATCGCGAAAATTTCGATTTTTTGGACGATAAATGGCCGTAACTTCCTTCCCGTTGGAGATATTTCGACGTTTAAGCGCTCGTTGAACACCATTTCACAGTGCTAATGCAATGCACAACCATTTAAGCGTCGAAACAAGCAAAATATCTCGCAAATCGCGAAAATTTCGATTTTTTGGACGATAAATGGCCGTAACTTCCTTCCCGTTGGAGATATTTCGACGTTTAAGCGCTCGTTGAACTCCATTTCACAGTGCTAATCCAATGCACAACCATTTAAGCGTCGAAACAAGCAAAATATCTCGCAAATCGCGAAAATTTCGATTTTTTGGACGATAAATGGCCGTAACTTCCTTCCCGTTGGAGATATTTCGACGTTTAAGCGCTCGTTGAACTCCATTTCACAGTGCTAATCCAATGCACAACCATTTAGGCGTCGAAACAGGCAAAATATCTCGCAAATCGCGAAAATTTCGATTTTTTGGACGATAAATGGCCGTAACTTCCTTCCCGTTGGAGATATTTCGACGTTTAAGCGCTCGTTGAACTCCATTTCACAGTGCTAGTCCAATGCACAACCATTTAAGCGTCGAAACAAGCAAAATATCTCGCAAATCGCGAAAATTTCGATTTTTTGGACGATAAATGGCCGTAACTTCCTTCCCGTTGGAGATATTTCGACGTTTAAGCGCTCGTTGAACTCCATTTCACAGTGCTAATGCAATGCACAACCATTTAAGCGTCGAAACAAGCAAAATATCTCGAAAATCGCGAAAATTTCGATTTTTTGGACGATAAATGGCCGTAACTTCCTTCCCGTTGGAGATATTTCGACGTTTAAGCGCTCGTTGAACTCCATTTCACAGTGCTAATCCAATGCACAACCATTTGAGCGTCGAAACAGGCAAAATATCTCGCAAATCGCGAAAATTTCGATTTTTTTGACGATAAATGGCCGTAACTTCCTTCCCGTTGGAGATATTTCGACGTTTAAGCGCTCGTTGAACTCCATTTCACAGTGCTAATGCAATGCACAACCATTTAAGCGTCGAAACAAGCAAAATATCTCGCAAATCGCGAAAATTTCGATTTTTTGGACGATAAATGGCCGTAACTTCCTTCCCGTTGGAGATATTTCGACGTTTAAGCGCTCGTTGAACTCCGTTTCACAGTGCTAATCCAATGCACAACCATTTAAGCGTCGAAACAAGCAAAATATCTCGCAAATCGCGAAAATTTCGATTTTTTGGACGATAAATGGCCGTAACTTCCTTCCCGTTGGAGATATTTCGACGTTTAAGCGCTCGTTGAACTCCATTTCACAGTGCTAGTGCAATGCACAACCATTTAAGCGTCGAAACAGGCAAAATATCTCGCAAATCGCGAAAATTTCGATTTTTTGGACGATAAATGGCCGTAACTTCCTTCCCGTTGGAGATATTTCGACGTTTAAGCGCTCGTTGAACTCCATTTCACAGTGCTAATCCAATGCACAACCATTTAAGCGTCGAAACAAGCAAAATATCTCGCACATCGCGAAAATTTCGATTTTTTGGACGATAAATGGCCGTAACTTCCTTCCCGTCGGAGATATTTCGACGTTTAAGCGCTCGTTGATCTCCATTTAACAGTGCTAATGCAATGCACAACCATTTAAGCGTCGAAACAAGCAAAATATCTCGCAAATCGCAAAAATTTCGATTTTTTGGACGATAAATGGCCGTAACTTCCTTCCCGTTGGAGATATTTCGACGTTTAAGCGCTCGTTGAAATCCATTTCACAGTGCTAATCCAATGCACAACCATTTAAGCGTCGAAACAAGCAAAATATCTCGCAAATCGCGAAAATTTCGATTTTTTGGACGATAAATGGCCGTAACTTCCTTCCCGTTGGAGATATTTCGACGTTTAAGCGCTCGTTGAACTCCACTTCACAGTGCTAATGCAATGCACAACCATTTAAGCGTCGAAACAAGCAAAATATCTCGCAAATCGCGAAAATTTCGATTTTTTGGACGATAAATGGCCGTAACTTCCTTCCCGTCGGAGATATTTCGACGTTTAAGCGCTCGTTGAACTCCATTTCACAGTGCTAATCCAATGCACAACCATTTAAGCGTCGAAACAAGCAAAATATCTCGCAAATCGCGAAAATTTCGATTTTTTGGACGATAAATGGCCGTAACTTCCTTCCCGTTGGAGATATTTCGACGTTTAAGCGCTCGTTGAACTCCGTTTCACAGTGCTAATCCAATGCACAACCATTTAAGCGTCGAAACATGCAAAATATCTCGCAAATCGCGAAAATTTCGATTTTTTGGACGATAAATGGCCGTAACTTCCTTCCCGTTGGAGATATTTCGACGTTTAAGCGCTCGTTGAACTCCATTTCACAGTGCTAATCCAATGCAAAACCATTTAAGCGTCGAAACAAGCAAAATATCTCGCAAATCGCGAAAATTTCGATTTTTTGGACGATAAATGACCGTAACTTCCTTCCCGTTGGAGATATTTCGACGTTTAAGCGCTCGTTGAACTCCATTTCACTGTGCTAGTCCAATGCACAACCATTTAAGCGTCGAAACAAGCAAAATATCTCGCAAATCGCGAAAATTTCGATTTTTTGGACGATAAATGGCCGTAACTTCCTTCCCGTTGGAGATATTTCGACGTTTAAGCGCTCGTTGAACTCCATTTCACAGTGCTAATGCAATGCACAACCATTTAAGCGTCGAAACAAGCAAAATATCTCGAAAATCGCGAAAATTTCGATTTTTTGGACGATAAATGGCCGTAACTTCCTTCCCGTTGGAGATATTTCGACGTTTAAGCGCTCGTTGAACTCCATTTCACAGTGCTAATCCAATGCACAACCATTTGAGCGTCGAAACAGGCAAAATATCTCGCAAATCGCGAAAATTTCGATTTTTTGGACGATAAATGGCCGTAACTTCCTTCCCGTTGGAGATATTTCGACGTTTAAGCGCTCGTTGAACTCCATTTCACAGTGCTAATGCAATGCACAACCATTTAAGCGTCGAAACAAGCAAAATATCTCGCAAATCGCGAAAATTTCGATTTTTTGGACGATAAATGGCCGTAACTTCCTTCCCGTTGGAGATATTTCGACGTTTAAGCGCTCGTTGAACTCCGTTTCACAGTGCTAATCCAATGCACAACCATTTAAGCGTCGAAACAAGCAAAATATCTCGCAAATCGCGAAAATTTCGATTTTTTGGACGATAAATGGCCGTAACTTCCTTCCCGTTGGAGATATTTCGACGTTTAAGCGCTCGTTGAACTCCATTTCACAGTGCTAGTGCAATGCACAACCATTTAAGCGTCGAAACAGGCAAAATATCTCGCAAATCGCGAAAATTTCGATTTTTTGGACGATAAATGGCCGTAACTTCCTTCCCGTTGGAGATATTTCGACGTTTAAGCGCTCGTTGAACTCCATTTCACAGTGCTAATCCAATGCACAACCATTTAAGCGTCGAAACAAGCAAAATATCTCGCAAATCGCGAAAATTTCGATTTTTTGGACGATAAATGGCCGTAACTTCCTTCCCGTTGGAGATATTTCGACGTTTAAGCGCTCGTTGAACTCCATTTCACAGTGCTAATCCAATGCACAACCATTTAAGCGTCGAAACAAGCAAAATATCTCGCAAATCGCAAAAATTTCGATTTTTTGGACGATAAATGGCCGTAACTTCCTTCCCGTTGGAGATATTTCGACGTTTAAGCGCTCGTTGAACTCCATTTCACAGTGCTAATCCAATGCACAACCATTTAAGCGTCGAAACAAGCAAAATATCTCGCAAATCGCGAAAATTTCGATTTTTTGGACGATAAATGGCCGTAACTTCCTTCCCGTTGGAGATATTTCGACGTTTAAGCGCTCGTTGAACTCCACTTCACAGTGCTAATGCACTGCACAACCATTTAAGCGTCGAAACAAGCAAAATATCTCGCAAATCGCGAAAATTTCGATTTTTTGGACGATAAATGGCCGTAACTTCCTTCCCGTTGGAGATATTTCGACGTTTAAGCGCTCGTTGAACTCCGTTTCACAGTGCTAATCCAATGCACAACCATTTAAGCGTCGAAACAAGCAAAATATCTCGCAAATCGCGAAAATTTCGATTTTTTGGACGATAAATGGCCGTAACTTCCTTCCCGTTGGAGATATTTCGACGTTTAAGCGCTCGTTGAACTCCATTTCACAGTGCTAGTGCAATGCACAACCATTTAAGCGTCGAAACAGGCAAAATATCTCGCAAATCGCGAAAATTTCGATTTTTTGGACGATAAATGGCCGTAACTTCCTTCCCGTTGGAGATATTTCGACGTTTAAGCGCTCGTTGAACTCCATTTCACAGTGCTAATCCAATGCACAACCATTTAAGCGTCGAAACAAGCAAAATATCTCGCAAATCGCGAAAATTTCGATTTTTTGGACGATAAATGGCCGTAACTTCCTTCCCGTTGGAGATATTTCGACGTTTAAGCGCTCGTTGAACTCCATTTCACAGTGCTAATCCAATGCACAACCATTTAAGCGTCGAAACAAGCAAAATATCTCGCAAATCGCAAAAATTTCGATTTTTTGGACGATAAATGGCCGTAACTTCCTTCCCGTTGGAGATATTTCGACGTTTAAGCGCTCGTTGAACTCCATTTCACAGTGCTAATCCAATGCACAACCATTTAAGCGTCGAAACAAGCAAAATATCTCGCAAATCGCGAAAATTTCGATTTTTTGGACGATAAATGGCCGTAACTTCCTTCCCGTTGGAGATATTTCGACGTTTAAGCGCTCGTTGAACTCCACTTCACAGTGCTAATGCACTGCACAACCATTTAAGCGTCGAAACAAGCAAAATATCTCGCAAATCGCGAAAATTTCGATTTTTTGGACGATAAATGGCCGTAACTTCCTTCCCGTCGGAGATATTTCGACGTTTAAGCGCTCGTTGATCTCCATTTAACAGTGCTAATGCAATGCACAACCATTTAAGCGTCGAAACAAGCAAAATATCTCGCAAATCGCAAAAATTTCGATTTTTTGGACGATAAATGGCCGTAACTTCCTTCCCGTTGGAGATATTTCGACGTTTAAGCGCTCGTTGAAATCCATTTCACAGTGCTAATCCAATGCACAACCATTTAAGCGTCGAAACAAGCAAAATATCTCGCAAATCGCGAAAATTTCGATTTTTTGGACGATAAATGGCCGTAACTTCCTTCCCGTTGGAGATATTTCGACGTTTAAGCGCTCGTTGAACTCCACTTCACAGTGCTAATGCAATGCACAACCATTTAAGCGTCGAAACAAGCAAAATATCTCGCAAATCGCGAAAATTTCGATTTTTTGGACGATAAATGGCCGTAACTTCCTTCCCGTCGGAGATATTTCGACGTTTAAGCGCTCGTTGAACTCCATTTCACAGTGCTAATCCAATGCACAACCATTTAAGCGTCGAAACAAGCAAAATATCTCGCAAATCGCGAAAATTTCGATTTTTTGGACGATAAATGGCCGTAACTTCCTTCCCGTTGGAGATATTTCGACGTTTAAGCGCTCGTTGAACTCCGTTTCACAGTGCTAATCCAATGCACAACCATTTAAGCGTCGAAACATGCAAAATATCTCGCAAATCGCGAAAATTTCGATTTTTTGGACGATAAATGGCCGTAACTTCCTTCCCGTTGGAGATATTTCGACGTTTAAGCGCTCGTTGAACTCCATTTCACAGTGCTAATCCAATGCAAAACCATTTAAGCGTCGAAACAAGCAAAATATCTCGCAAATCGCGAAAATTTCGATTTTTTGGACGATAAATGACCGTAACTTCCTTCCCGTTGGAGATATTTCGACGTTTAAGCGCTCGTTGAACTCCATTTCACTGTGCTAATCCAATGCACAACCAGTTAAGCGTCGAAACAAGCAAAATATCTCGCAAATCGCGAAAATTTCGATTTTTTGGACGATAAATGGCCGTAACTTTCTTCCCGTTGGAGATATTTCGACGTTTAAGCGTTCGTTGAACTCTATTTCACAGTGCTAATCCAATGCACAACCATTTAAGCGTCGAAACAGGCAAAATATTTCGCAAATCGCGAAAATTTCGATTTTTTGGACGATAAATGGCCGTAACTTCCTTCCCGTTGGAGATATTTCGACGTTTAAGCGCTCGTTGAACTCCATTTCACAGTGCTAATGCAATGCACAACCATTTAAGCGTCGAAACAAGCAAAATATCTCGAAAATCGCGAAAATTTCGATTTTTTGGACGATAAATGGCCGTAACTTCCTTCCCGATGGAGATATTTCGACGTTTAAGCGCTCGTTGAACTCCATTTCACAGTGCTAATCCAATGCACAACCATTTGAGCGTCGAAACAGGCAAAATATCTCGCAAATCGCGAAAATTTCGATTTTTTGGACGATAAATGGCCGTAACTTCCTTCCCGTTGGAGATATTTCGACGTTTAAGCGTTCGTTGAACTCTATTTCACAGTGCTAATCCAATGCACAACCATTTAAGCGTCGAAACAAGCAAAATATCTCGCAAATCGCGAAAATTTCGATTTTTTGGACGATAAATGGCCGTAACTTCCTTCCCGTTGGAGATATTTCGACGTTTAAGCGCTCGTTGAACTCCATTTCACAGTGCTAATGCAATGCACAACCATTTAAGCGTCGAAACAAGCAAAATATCTCGCAAATCGCGAAAATTTCGATTTTTTGGACGATAAATGGCCGTAACTTCTTTCCCGTTGGAGATATTTCGACGTTTAAGCGCTCGTTGAACTCCATATCACAGTGCTAATCCAATGCACAACCATTTAAGCGTCGAAACAAGCAAAATATCTCGCAAATCGCGAAAATTTCGATTTTTTGGACGATAAATGGCCGTAACTTCCTTCCCGTTGGAGATATTTCGACGTTTAAGCGCTCGTTGAACTCCGTTTCACAGTGCAAATCCAATGCACAACCATTTAAGCGTCGAAACATGCAAAATATCTCGCAAATCGCGAAAATTTCGATTTTTTGGACGATAAATGGCCGTAACTTCCTTCCCGTTGGAGATATTTCGACGTTTAAGCGCTCGTTGAACTCCATTTCACAGTGCTAATCCAACGCACAACCATTTAAGCGTCGAAACAAGCAAAATATCTCGCAAATCGCGAAAATTTCGATTTTTTGGACGATAAATGGCCGTAACTTCCTTCCCGTTGGAGATATTTCGACGTTTAAGCGCTCGTTGAACTCCATTTCAAAGTGCTAATCCAATGCACAACCATTTGAGCGTCGAAACAGGCAAAATATCTCGCAAATCGCGAAAATTTCGATTTTTTGGACGATAAATGGCCGTAACTTCCTTCCCGTTGGAGATATTTCGACGTTTAAGCGTTCGTTGAACTCCATTTCACAGTGCAAATCCAATGCACAACCATTTAAGCGTCGAAACAAGCAAAATATCTCGCAAATCGCGAAAATTTCGATTTTTTGGACGATAAATGGCCGTAACTTCCTTCCCGTTGGAGATATTTCGACGTTTAAGCGCTCGTTGAACTCCGTTTCACAGTGCTAATCCAATGCACAACCATTTAAGCGTCGAAACATGCAAAATATCTCGCAAATCGCGAAAATTTCGATTTTTTGGACGATAAATGGCCGTAACTTCCTTCCCGTTGGAGATATTTCGACGTTTAAGCGCTCGTTGAACTCCATTTCACAGTGCTAATCCAATGCACAACCATTTAAGCGTCGAAACAAGCAAAATATCTCGCAAATCGCGAAAATTTCGATTTTTTGGACGATAAATGGCCGTAACTTCCTTCCCGTTGGAGATATTTCGACGTTTAAGCGCTCGTTGAACTCCATTTCACAGTGCTAATCCAATGCACAACCATTTAAGCGTCGAAACAAGCAAAATATCTCGCAAATCGCGAAAATTTCGATTTTTTGGACGATAAATGGCCGTAACTTCCTTCCCGTTGGAGATATTTCGACGTTTAAGCGCTCGTTGAACTCCATTTCACAGTGCTAATCCAATGCACAACCATTTAAGCGTCGAAACAAGCAAAATATCTCGCAAATCGCGAAAATTTCGATTTTTTGGACGATAAATGGCCGTAACTTCCTTCCCGTTGGAGATATTTCGACGTTTAAGCGCTCGTTGAACTCCACTTCACAGTGCTAATGCAATGCACAACCATTTAAGCGTCGAAACAAGCAAAATATCTCGCAAATCGCGAAAATTTCTATTTTTTGGACGATAAATGGCCGTAACTTCCTTCCCGTTGGAGATATTTCGACGTTTAAGCGCTCGTTGAACTCCGTTTCACAGTGCTAATCCAATGCACAACCATTTAAGCGTCGAAACAAGCAAAATATCTCGCAAATCGCGAAAATTTCGATTTTTTGGACGATAAATGGCCGTAACTTCCTTCCCGTTGGAGATATTTCGACGTTTAAGCGCTCGTTGAACTCCATTTCACAGTGCTAATCCAATGCACAACCATTTAAGCGTCGAAACAAGCAAAATATCTCGCAAATCGCGAAAATTTCGATTTTTTGGACGATAAATGGCCGTAACTTCCTTCCCGTTGGAGATATTTCGACGTTTAAGCGCTCGTTGAACTCCACTTCACAGTGCTAATGCAAAGCACAACCATTTAAGCGTCGAAACAAGCAAAATATCTCGCAAATCGCGAAAATTTCGATTTTTTGGACGATAAATGGCCGTAACTTCCTTCCCGTTGGAGATATTTCGACGTTTAAGCGCTCGTTGAACTCCGTTTCACAGTGCTAATCCAATGCACAACCATTTAAGCGTCGAAACAAGCAAAATATCTCGCAAATCGCGAAAATTTCGATTTTTTGGACGATAAATGGCCGTAACTTCCTTCCCGTTGGAGATATTTCGACGTTTAAGCGCTCGTTGAACTCCATTTCACAGTGCTAATCCAATGCACAACCATTTAAGCGTCGAAACAAGCAAAATATCTCGCAAATCGCGAAAATTTCGATTTTTTGGACGATAAATGGCCGTAACTTCCTTCCCGTTGGAGATATTTCGACGTTTAAGCGCTCGTTGAACTCCATTTCACAGTGCTAATCCAATGCACAACCATTTAAGCGTCGAAACAAGCAAAATATCTCGCAAATCGCGAAAATTTCGATTTTTTGGACGATAAATGGCCGTAACTTCCTTCCCGTTGGAGATATTTCGACGTTTAAGCGCTCGTTGAACTCCATTTCACAGTGCTAATCCAATGCACAACCATTTAAGCGTCGAAACAAGCAAAATATCTCGCAAATCGCGAAAATTTCGATTTTTTGGACGATAAATGGCCGTAACTTCCTTCCCGTTGGAGATATTTCGACGTTTAAGCGCTCGTTGAACTCCACTTCACAGTGCTAATGCAATGCACAACCATTTAAGCGTCGAAACAAGCAAAATATCTCGCAAATCGCGAAAATTTCTATTTTTTGGACGATAAATGGCCGTAACTTCCTTCCCGTTGGAGATATTTCGACGTTTAAGCGCTCGTTGAACTCCGTTTCACAGTGCTAATCCAATGCACAACCATTTAAGCGTCGAAACAAGCAAAATATCTCGCAAATCGCGAAAATTTCGATTTTTTGGACGATAAATGGCCGTAACTTCCTTCCCGTTGGAGATATTTCGACGTTTAAGCGCTCGTTGAACTCCATTTCACAGTGCTAATCCAATGCACAACCATTTAAGCGTCGAAACAAGCAAAATATCTCGCAAATCGCGAAAATTTCGATTTTTTGGACGATAAATGGCCGTAACTTCCTTCCCGTTGGAGATATTTCGACGTTTAAGCGCTCGTTGAACTCCACTTCACAGTGCTAATGCAAAGCACAACCATTTAAGCGTCGAAACAAGCAAAATATCTCGCAAATCGCGAAAATTTCGATTTTTTGGACGATAAATGGCCGTAACTTCCTTCCCGTTGGAGATATTTCGACGTTTAAGCGCTCGTTGAACTCCGTTTCACAGTGCTAATCCAATGCACAACCATTTAAGCGTCGAAACAAGCAAAATATCTCGCAAATCGCGAAAATTTCGATTTTTTGGACGATAAATGGCCGTAACTTCCTTCCCGTTGGAGATATTTCGACGTTTAAGCGCTCGTTGAACTCCATTTCACAGTGCTAATCCAATGCACAACCATTTAAGCGTCGAAACAAGCAAAATATCTCGCAAATCGCGAAAATTTCGATTTTTTGGACGATAAATGGCCGTAACTTCCTTCCCGTTGGAGATATTTCGACGTTTAAGCGCTCGTTGAACTCCATTTCACAGTGCTAATCCAATGCACAACCATTTAAGCGTCGAAACAAGCAAAATATCTCGCAAATCGCGAAATTTTCGATTTTTTGGACGATAAATGGCCGTAACTTCCTTCCCGTTGGAGATATTTCGACGTTTAAGCGCTCGTTGAACTCCATTTCACAGTGCTAATCCAATGCACAACCATTTAAGCGTCGAAACAAGCAAAATATCTCGCAAATCGCGAAAATTTCGATTTTTTGGACGATAAATGGCCGTAACTTCCTTCCCGTTGGAGATATTTCGACGTTTAAGCGCTCGTTGAACTCCGTTTCACAGTGCTAATCCAATGCACAACCATTTAAGCGTCGAAACATGCAAAATATCTCGCAAATCGCGAAAATTTCGATTTTTTGGACGATAAATGGCCGTAACTTCCTTCCCGTTGGAGATATTTCGACGTTTAAGCGCTCGTTGAACTCCACTTCACAGTGCTAATGCAAAGCACAACCATTTAAGCGTCGAAACAAGCAAAATATCTCGCAAATCGCGAAAATTTCGATTTTTTGGACGATAAATGGCCGTAACTTCCTTCCCGTTGGAGATATTTCGACGTTTAAGCGCTCGTTGAACTCCGTTTCACAGTGCTAATCCAATGCACAACCATTTAAGCGTCGAAACAAGCAAAATATCTCGCAAATCGCGAAAATTTCGATTTTTTGGACGATAAATGGCCGTAACTTCCTTCCCGTTGGAGATATTTCGACGTTTAAGCGCTCGTTGAACTCCATTTCACAGTGCTAATCCAATGCACAACCATTTAAGCGTCGAAACAAGCAAAATATCTCGCAAATCGCGAAAATTTCGATTTTTTGGACGATAAATGGCCGTAACTTCCTTCCCGTTGGAGATATTTCGACGTTTAAGCGCTCGTTGAACTCCATTTCACAGTGCTAATCCAATGCACAACCATTTAAGCGTCGAAACAAGCAAAATATCTCGCAAATCGCGAAAATTTCGATTTTTTGGACGATAAATGGCCGTAACTTCCTTCCCGTTGGAGATATTTCGACGTTTAAGCGCTCGTTGAACTCCATTTCACAGTGCTAATCCAATGCACAACCATTTAAGCGTCGAAACAAGCAAAATATCTCGCAAATCGCGAAAATTTCGATTTTTTGGACGATAAATGGCCGTAACTTCCTTCCCGTTGGAGATATTTCGACGTTTAAGCGCTCGTTGAACTCCACTTCACAGTGCTAATGCAATGCACAACCATTTAAGCGTCGAAACAAGCAAAATATCTCGCAAATCGCGAAAATTTCTATTTTTTGGACGATAAATGGCCGTAACTTCCTTCCCGTTGGAGATATTTCGACGTTTAAGCGCTCGTTGAACTCCGTTTCACAGTGCTAATCCAATGCACAACCATTTAAGCGTCGAAACAAGCAAAATATCTCGCAAATCGCGAAAATTTCGATTTTTTGGACGATAAATGGCCGTAACTTCCTTCCCGTTGGAGATATTTCGACGTTTAAGCGCTCGTTGAACTCCATTTCACAGTGCTAATCCAATGCACAACCATTTAAGCGTCGAAACAAGCAAAATATCTCGCAAATCGCGAAAATTTCGATTTTTTGGACGATAAATGGCCGTAACTTCCTTCCCGTTGGAGATATTTCGACGTTTAAGCGCTCGTTGAACTCCACTTCACAGTGCTAATGCAAAGCACAACCATTTAAGCGTCGAAACAAGCAAAATATCTCGCAAATCGCGAAAATTTCGATTTTTTGGACGATAAATGGCCGTAACTTCCTTCCCGTTGGAGATATTTCGACGTTTAAGCGCTCGTTGAACTCCGTTTCACAGTGCTAATCCAATGCACAACCATTTAAGCGTCGAAACAAGCAAAATATCTCGCAAATCGCGAAAATTTCGATTTTTTGGACGATAAATGGCCGTAACTTCCTTCCCGTTGGAGATATTTCGACGTTTAAGCGCTCGTTGAACTCCATTTCACAGTGCTAATCCAATGCACAACCATTTAAGCGTCGAAACAAGCAAAATATCTCGCAAATCGCGAAAATTTCGATTTTTTGGACGATAAATGGCCGTAACTTCCTTCCCGTTGGAGATATTTCGACGTTTAAGCGCTCGTTGAACTCCATTTCACAGTGCTAATCCAATGCACAACCATTTAAGCGTCGAAACAAGCAAAATATCTCGCAAATCGCGAAAATTTCGATTTTTTGGACGATAAATGGCCGTAACTTCCTTCCCGTTGGAGATATTTCGACGTTTAAGCGCTCGTTGAACTCCGTTTCACAGTGCTAATCCAATGCACAACCATTTAAGCGTCGAAACATGCAAAATATCTCGCAAATCGCGAAAATTTCGATTTTTTGGACGATAAATGGCCGTAACTTCCTTCCCGTTGGAGATATTTCGACGTTTAAGCGCTCGTTGAACTCCATTTCACAGTGCTAATCCAATGCACAACCATTTAAGCGTCGAAACAAGCAAAATATCTCGCAAATCGCGAAATTTTCGATTTTTTGGACGATAAATGGCCGTAACTTCCTTCCCGTTGGAGATATTTCGACGTTTAAGCGCTCGTTGAACTCCATTTCACAGTGCTAATCCAATGCACAACCATTTAAGCGTCGAAACAAGCAAAATATCTCGCAAATCGCGAAAATTTCGATTTTTTGGACGATAAATGGCCGTAACTTCCTTCCCGTTGGAGATATTTCGACGTTTAAGCGCTCGTTGAACTCCGTTTCACAGTGCTAATCCAATGCACAACCATTTAAGCGTCGAAACATGCAAAATATCTCGCAAATCGCGAAAATTTCGATTTTTTGGACGATAAATGGCCGTAACTTCCTTCCCGTTGGAGATATTTCGACGTTTAAGCGCTCGTTGAACTCCATTTCACAGTGCTAATCCAATGCACAACCATTTAAGCGTCGAAACAAGCAAAATATCTCGCAAATCGCGAAAATTTCGATTTTTTGGACGATAAATGGCCGTAACTTCCTTCCCGTTGGAGATATTTCGACGTTTAAGCGCTCGTTGAACTCCATTTCACAGTGCTAATCCAATGCACAACCATTTAAGCGTCGAAACAAGCAAAATATCTCGCAAATCGCGAAAATTTCGATTTTTTGGACGATAAATGGCCGTAACTTCCTTCCCGTTGGAGATATTTCGACGTTTAAGCGCTCGTTGAACTCCACTTCACAGTGCTAATGCAATGCACAACCATTTAAGCGTCGAAACAAGCAAAATATCTCGCAAATCGCGAAAATTTCGATTTTTTGGACGATAAATGGCCGTAACCTCCTTCCCGTCGGAGATATTTCGACGTTTAAGCGCTCGTTGATCTCCATTTAACAGTGCTAATGCAATGCACAACCATTTAAGCGTCGAAACAAGCAAAATATCTCGCAAATCGCGAAAATTTCGATTTTTTGGACGATAAATGGCCGTAACTTCCTTCCCGTTGGAGATATTTCGACGTTTAAGCGCTCGTTGAACTCCATTTCACAGTGCTAATCCAATGCACGACCATTTAAGCGTCGAAACAAGCAAAATATCTCGCAAATCGCGAAAATTTCGATTTTTTGGACGATAAATGGCCGTAACTTCCTTCCCGTTGGAGATATTTCGACGTTTAAGCGCTCGTTGAACTCCACTTCACAGTGCTAATGCAAAGCACAACCATTTAAGCGTCGGAACAAGCAAAATATCTCGCAAATCGCGAAAATTTCGATTTTTTGGACGATAAATGGCCGTAACTTCCTTCCCGTTGGAGATATTTCGACGTTTAAGCGCTCGTTGAACTCCGTTTCACAGTGCTAATCCAATGCACAACCATTTAAGCGTCGAAACAAGCAAAATATCTCGCAAATCGCGAAAATTTCGATTTTTTGGACGATAAATGGCCGTAACTTCCTTCCCGTTGGAGATATTTCGACGTTTAAGCGCTCGTTGAACTCCATTTCACAGTGCTAATCCAATGCACAACCATTTAAGCGTCGAAACAAGCAAAATATCTCGCAAATCGCGAAAATTTCGATTTTTTGGACGATAAATGGCCGTAACTTCCTTCCCGTTGGAGATATTTCGACGTTTAAGCGCTCGTTGAACTCCATTTCACAGTGCTAATGCAATGCACAACCATTTAAGCGTCGAAACAAGCAAAATATCTCGCAAATCGCGAAAATTTCGATTTTTTGGACGATAAATGGCCGTAACTTCCTTCCCGTTGGAGATATTTCGACGTTTAAGCGCTCGTTGAACTCCGTTTCACAGTGCTAATCCAATGCACAACCATTTAAGCGTCGAAACATGCAAAATATCTCGCAAATCGCGAAAATTTCGATTTTTTGGACGATAAATGGCCGTAACTTCCTTCCCGTTGGAGATATTTCGACGTTTAAGCGCTCGTTGAACTCCATTTCACAGTGCTAATCCAATGCACAACCATTTAAGCGTCGAAACAAGCAAAATATCTCGCAAATCGCGAAAATTTCGATTTTTTGGACGATAAATGGCCGTAACTTCCTTCCCGTTGGAGATATTTCGACGTTTAAGCGCTCGTTGAACTCCATTTCACAGTGCTAATGCAATGCACAACCATTTAAGCGTCGAAACAGGCAAAATATCTCGCAAATCGCGAAAATTTCGATTTTTTGGACGATAAATGGCCGTATCTTCCTTCCCGTTGGAGATATTTCGACGTTTAAGCGCTCGTTGAACTCCATTTCACAGTGCTAATCCAATGCACAACCATTTAAGCGTCGAAACAAGCAAAATATCTCGCAAATCGCGAAAATTTCGATTTTTTGGACGATAAATGGCCGTAACTTCCTTCCCGTTGGAGATATTTCGACGTTTAAGCGCTCGTTGAACTCCATTTCACAGTGCTAATCCAATGCACAACCATTTAAGCGTCGAAACAAGCAAAATATCTCGCAAATCGCGAAAATTTCGATTTTTTGGACGATAAATGGCCGTAACTTCCTTCCCGTTGGAGATATTTCGACGTTTAAGCGCTCGTTGAACTCCGTTTCACAGTGCTAATCCAATGCATAACCATTTAAGCGTCGAAACATGCAAAATATCTCGCAAATCGCGAAAATTTCGATTTTTTGGACGATAAATGGCCGTAACTTCCTTCCCGTTGGAGATATTTCGACGTTTAAGCGCTCGTTGAACTCCATTTCACAGTGCTAATCCAATGCAAAACCATTTAAGCGTCGAAACAAGCAAAATATCTCGCAAATCGCGAAAATTTCGATTTTTTGGACGATAAATGACCGTAACTTCCTTCCCGTTGGAGATATTTCGACGTTTAAGCGCTCATTGAACTCCATTTCACTGTGCTAATCCAATGCACAACCAGTTAAGCGTCGAAACAAGCAAAATATCTCGCAAATCGTGAAAATTTCGATTTTTTGGACGATAAATGGCCGTAACTTCCTTCCCGTTGGAGATATTTCGACGTTTAAGCGCTCGTTGAACTCCATTTCACAGTGCTAATGCAATGCACAACCATTTAAGCGTCGAAACAAGCAAAATATCTCGCAAATCGCGAAAATTTCGATTTTTTGGACGATAAATGGCCGTAACTTCCTACCCGTTGGAGATATTTCGACGTTTAAGCGCTCGTTGAACTCCATTTCACAGTGCTAATCCAATGCACAACCATTTAAGCGTCGAAACAAGCAAAATATCTCGCAAATCGCGAAAATTTCGATTTTTTGGACGATAAATGGCCGTAACTTCCTTCCCGTTGGAGATATTTCGACGTTTAAGCGCTCGTTGAACTCCATTTCACAGTGCTAATCCAATGCACAACCATTTAAGCGTCGAAACATGCAAAATATCTCGCAAATCGCGAAAATTTCGATTTTTTGGACGATAAATGGCCGTGACTTCCTTCCCGTTGGAGATATTTCGACGTTTAAGCGCTCGTTGAACTCCATTTCACAGTGCTAATCCAATGCAAAACCATTTAAGCGTCGAAACAAGCAAAATATCTCGCAAATCGCGAAAATTTCGATTTTTTGGACGATAAATGGCCGTAACTTCCTTCCCGTTGGAGATATTTCGACGTTTAAGCGCTCGTTGAACTCCATTTCACAGTGCTAATCCAATGCACAACCATTTAAGCGTCGAAACAAGCAAAATATCTCGCAAATCGCGAAAATTTCGATTTTTTGGACGATAAATGGCCGTAACTTCCTTCCCGTTGGAGATATTTCGACGTTTAAGCGCTCGTTGAACTCCATTTCACAGTGCTAATGCAATGCACAACTATTTAAGCGTCGAAACAGGCAAAATATCTCGCAAATCGCGAAAATTTCGATTTTTTGGACGATAAATGGCCGTATCTTCCTTCCCGTTGGAGATATTTCGACGTTTAAGCGCTCGTTGAACTCCATTTCACAGTGCTAATCCAATGCACAACCATTTAAGCGTCGAAACAAGCAAAATATCTCGCAAATCGCGAAAATTTCGATTTTTTGGACGATAAATGGCCGTAACTTCCTTCCCGTTGGAGATATTTCGACGTTTAAGCGCTCGTTGAACTCCATTTCACAGTGCTAATCCAATGCACAACCATTTAAGCGTCGAAACAAGCAACATATCTCGCAAATCGCGAAAATTTCGATTTTTTGGACGATAAATGGCCGTAACTTCCTTCCCGTTGGAGATATTTCGACGTTTAAGCGCTCGTTGAACTCCATTTCACAGTGCTAATCCAATGCAAAACCATTTAAGCGTCGAAACAAGCAAAATATCTCGCAAATCGCGAAAATTTCGATTTTTTGGACGATAAATGGCCGTAACTTCCTTCCCGTTGGAGATATTTCGACGTTTAAGCGCTCGTTGAACTCCATTTCACAGTGCTAATCCAATGCAAAACCATTTAAGCGTCGAAACAAGCAAAATATCTCGCAAATCGCGAAAATTTCGATTTTTTGGACGATAAATGACCGTAACTTCCTTCCCGTTGGAGATATTTCGACGTTTAAGCGCTCATTGAACTCCATTTCACTGTGCTAATCCAATGCACAACCAGTTAAGCGTCGAAACAAGCAAAATATCTCGCAAATCGCGAAAATTTCGATTTTTTGGACGATAAATGGCCGTAACTTCCTTCCCGTTGGAGATATTTCGACGTTTAAGCGCTCGTTGAACTCCATTTCACAGTGCTAATGCAATGCACAACCATTTAAGCGTCGAAACAAGCAAAATATCTCGCAAATCGCGAAAATTTCGATTTTTTGGACGATAAATGGCCGTAACTTCCTACCCGTTGGAGATATTTCGACGTTTAAGCGCTCGTTGAACTCCATTTCACAGTGCTAATCCAATGCACAACCATTTAAGCGTCGAAACAAGCAAAATATCTCGCAAATCGCGAAAATTTCGATTTTTTGGACGATAAATGGCCGTAACTTCCTTCCCGTTGGAGATATTTCGACGTTTAAGCGCTCGTTGAACTCCATTTCACAGTGCTAATCCAATGCACAACCATTTAAGCGTCGAAACATGCAAAATATCTCGCAAATCGCGAAAATTTCGATTTTTTGGACGATAAATGGCCGTGACTTCCTTCCCGTTGGAGATATTTCGACGTTTAAGCGCTCGTTGAACTCCATTTCACAGTGCTAATCCAATGCAGAACCATTTAAGCGTCGAAACAAGCAAAATATCTCGCAAATCTCGAAAATTTCGATTTTTTGGACGATAAATGGCCGTAACTTCCTTCCCGTTGGAGATATTTCGACGTTTAAGCGCTCGTTGAACTCCATTTCACAGTGCCAATCCAATGCAAAACCATTTAAGCGTCGAAACAGGCAAAATATCTCGCAAATCGCGAAAATTTCGATTTTTTGGACGATAAATGGCCGTAACTTCCTTCCCGTTGGAGATATTTCGACGTTTAAGCGCTCGTTGAACTCCATTTCACAGTGCTAATCCAATGCAAAACCATTTAAGCGTCGAAACAAGCAAAATATCTCGCAAATCGCGAAAATTTCGATTTTTTGGACGATAAATGACCGTAACTTCCTTCCCGTTGGAGATATTTCGACGTTTAAGCGCTCATTGAACTCCATTTCACTGTGCTAATCCAATGCACAACCAGTTAAGCGTCGAAACAAGCAAAATATCTCGCAAATCGCGAAAATTTCGATTTTTTGGACGATAAATGGCCGTAACTTCCTTCCCGTTGGAGATATTTCGACGTTTAAGCGCTCGTTGAACTCCATTTCACAGTGCTAATGCAATGCACAACCATTTAAGCGTCGAAACAAGCAAAATATCTCGCAAATCGCGAAAATTTCGATTTTTTGGACGATAAATGGCCGTAACTTCCTACCCGTTGGAGATATTTCGACGTTTAAGCGCTCGTTGAACTCCATTTCACAGTGCTAATCCAATGCACAACCATTTAAGCGTCGAAACAAGCAAAATATCTCGCAAATCGCGAAAATTTCGATTTTTTGGACGATAAATGGCCGTAACTTCCTTCCCGTTGGAGATATTTCGACGTTTAAGCGCTCGTTGAACTCCATTTCACAGTGCTAATCCAATGCACAACCATTTAAGCGTCGAAACATGCAAAATATCTCGCAAATCGCGAAAATTTCGATTTTTTGGACGATAAATGGCCGTAACTTCCTTCCCGTTGGAGATATTTCGACGTTTAAGCGCTCGTTGAACTCCATTTCACAGCGCTAATCCAATGCACAACCATTTAAGCGTCGAAACAAGCAAAATATCTCGCAAATCGCGAAAATTTCGATTTTTTGGACGATAAATGGCCGTAACTTCCTTCCCGTTGGAGATATTTCGACGTTTAAGCGCTCGTTGAACTCCATTTCACAGTGCTAATCCAATGCACAACCATTTAAGCGTCGAAACAAGCAAAATATCTCGCAAATCGCGAAAATTTCGATTTTTTGGACGATAAATGGCCGTAACTTCCTTCCCGTTGGAGATATTTCGACGTTTAAGCGCTCGTTGAACTCCATTTCACAGTGCTAATCCAATGCACAACCATTTAAGCGTCGAAACAAGCAAAATATCTCGCAAATCGCGAAAATTTCGATTTTTTGGACGATAAATGGCCGTAACTTCCTTCCCGTTGGAGATATTTCGACGTTTAAGCGCTCGTTGAACTCCACTTCACAGTGCTAATGCAATGCACAACCATTTAAGCGTCGAAACAAGCAAAATATCTCGCAAATCGCGAAAATTTCGATTTTTTGGACGATAAATGGCCGTAACTTCCTTCCCGTCGGAGATATTTCGACGTTTAAGCGCTCGTTGAACTCCATTTCACAGTGCTAATGCAATGCACAACCATTTAAGCGTCGAAACAAGCAAAATATCTCGCAAATCGCGAAAATTTCGATTTTTTGGACGATAAATGGCCGTAACTTCCTACCCGTTGGAGATATTTCGACGTTTAAGCGCTCGTTGAACTCCATTTCACAGTGCTAATCCAATGCACAACCATTTAAGCGTCGAAACAAGCAAAATATCTCGCAAATCGCGAAAATTTCGATTTTTTGGACGATAAATGGCCGTAACTTCCTTCCCGTTGGAGATATTTCGACGTTTAAGCGCTCGTTGAACTCCATTTCACAGTGCTAATCCAATGCACAACCATTTAAGCGTCGAAACATGCAAAATATCTCGCAAATCGCGAAAATTTCGATTTTTTGGACGATAAATGGCCGTGACTTCCTTCCCGTTGGAGATATTTCGACGTTTAAGCGCTCGTTGAACTCCATTTCACAGTGCTAATCCAATGCAGAACCATTTAAGCGTCGAAACAAGCAAAATATCTCGCAAATCTCGAAAATTTCGATTTTTTGGACGATAAATGGCCGTAACTTCCTTCCCGTTGGAGATATTTCGACGTTTAAGCGCTCGTTGAACTCCATTTCACAGTGCCAATCCAATGCAAAACCATTTAAGCGTCGAAACAGGCAAAATATCTCGCAAATCGCGAAAATTTCGATTTTTTGGACGATAAATGGCCGTAACTTCCTTCCCGTTGGAGATATTTCGACGTTTAAGCGCTCGTTGAACTCCATTTCACAGTGCTAATCCAATGCAAAACCATTTAAGCGTCGAAACAAGCAAAATATCTCGCAAATCGCGAAAATTTCGATTTTTTGGACGATAAATGACCGTAACTTCCTTCCCGTTGGAGATATTTCGACGTTTAAGCGCTCATTGAACTCCATTTCACTGTGCTAATCCAATGCACAACCAGTTAAGCGTCGAAACAAGCAAAATATCTCGCAAATCGCGAAAATTTCGATTTTTTGGAAGATAAATGGCCGTAACTTCCTTCCCGTTGGAGATATTTCGACGTTTAAGCGCTCGTTGAACTCCATTTCACAGTGCTAATGCAATGCACAACCATTTAAGCGTCGAAACAAGCAAAATATCTCGCAAATCGCGAAAATTTCGATTTTTTGGACGATAAATGGCCGTAACTTCCTACCCGTTGGAGATATTTCGACGTTTAAGCGCTCGTTGAACTCCATTTCACAGTGCTAATCCAATGCACAACCATTTAAGCGTCGAAACAAGCAAAATATCTCGCAAATCGCGAAAATTTCGATTTTTTGGACGATAAATGGCCGTAACTTCCTTCCCGTTGGAGATATTTCGACGTTTAAGCGCTCGTTGAACTCCATTTCACAGTGCTAATCCAATGCACAACCATTTAAGCGTCGAAACATGCAAAATATCTCGCAAATCGCGAAAATTTCGATTTTTTGGACGATAAATGGCCGTAACTTCCTTCCCGTTGGAGATATTTCGACGTTTAAGCGCTCGTTGAACTCCATTTCACAGCGCTAATCCAATGCACAACCATTTAAGCGTCGAAACAAGCAAAATATCTCGCAAATCGCGAAAATTTCGATTTTTTGGACGATAAATGGCCGTAACTTCCTTCCCGTTGGAGATATTTCGACGTTTAAGCGCTCGTTGAACTCCATTTCACAGTGCTAATCCAATGCACAACCATTTAAGCGTCGAAACAAGCAAAATATCTCGCAAATCGCGAAAATTTCGATTTTTTGGACGATAAATGGCCGTAACTTCCTTCCCGTTGGAGATATTTCGACGTTTAAGCGCTCGTTGAACTCCATTTCACAGTGCTAATCCAATGCACAACCATTTAAGCGTCGAAACAAGCAAAATATCTCGCAAATCGCGAAAATTTCGATTTTTTGGACGATAAATGGCCGTAACTTCCTTCCCGTTGGAGATATTTCGACGTTTAAGCGCTCGTTGAACTCCACTTCACAGTGCTAATGCAATGCACAACAATTTAAGCGTCGAAACAAGCAAAATATCTCGCAAATCGCGAAAATTTCGATTTTTTGGACGATAAATGGCCGTAACTTCCTTCCCGTCGGAGATATTTCGACGTTTAAGCGCTCGTTGAACTCCATTTCACAGTGCTAATCCAATGCACAACCATTTAAGCGTCGAAACAAGCAAAATATCTCGCAAATCGCGAAAATTTCGATTTTTTGGACGATAAATGGCCGTAACTTCCTTCCCGTTGGAAATATTTCGACGTTTAAGCGCTCGTTGAACTCCGTTTCACAGTGCTAATCCAATGCACAACCATTTAAGCGTCGAAACATGCAAAATATCTCGCAAATCGCGAAAATTTCGATTTTTTGGACGATAAATGGCCGTAACTTCCTTCCCGTTGGAGATATTTCGACGTTTAAGCGCTCGTTGAACTCCATTTCACAGTGCTAATCCAATGCAAAACCATTTAAGCGTCGAAACAAGCAAAATATCTCGCAAATCGCGAAAATTTCGATTTTTTGGACGATAAATGACCGTAACTTCCTTCCCGTTGGAGATATTTCGACGTTTAAGCGCTCGTTGAACTCCATTTCACAGTGCTAATCCAATGCACAACCATTTAAGCGTCGAAACAAGCAAAATATCTCGCAAATCGCGAAAATTTCGATTTTTTGGTCGATAAATGGCCGTAACTTCCTTCCCGTTGGAGATATTTCGACGTTTAAGCGCTCGTTGAACTCCATTTCACAGTACTAATGCAATGCACAACCATTTAAGCGTCGAAACAAGCAAAATATCTCGCAAATCGCGAAAATTTCGATTTTTTGGACGATAAATGGCCGTAACTTCCTTCCCGTTGGAGATATTTCGACGTTTAAGCGCTCGTTGAACTCCGTTTCACAGTGCTAATCCAATGCACAACCATTTAAGCGTCGAAACATGCAAAATATCTCGCAAATCGCGAAAATTTCGATTTTTTGGACGATAAATGGCCGTAACTTCCTTCCCGTTGGAGATATTTCGACGTTTAAGCGCTCGTTGAACTCCGTTTCACAGTGCTAATCCAATGCACAACGATTTAAGCGTCGAAACATGCAAAATATCTCGCAAATCGCGAAAACTTCGATTTTTTGGACGATAAATGGCCGTAACTTCCTTCCCGTTGGAGATATTTCGACGTTTAAGCGCTCGTTGAACTCCATTTCACAGTGCTAATCCAATGCACAACCATTTAAGCGTCGAAACAAGCAAAATATCTCGCAAATCGCGAAAATTTCGATTTTTTGGACGATAAATGGCCGTAACTTCCTTCCCGTTGGAGATATTTCGACGTTTAAGCGCTCGTTGAACTCCATTTCACAGTGCTAGTGCAATGCACAACCATTTAAGCGTCGAAACAGGCAAAATATCTCGCAAATCGCGAAAATTTCGATTTTTTGGACGATAAATGGCCGTAACTTCCTTCCCGTTGGAGATATTTCGACGTTTAAGCGCTCGTTGAACTCCATTTCACAGTGCTAATCCAATGCACAACCATTTAAGCGTCGAAACAAGCAAAATATCTCGCAAATCGCGAAAATTTCGATTTTTTGGACGATAAATGGCCGTAACTTCCTTCCCGTTGGAGATATTTCGACGTTTAAGCGCTCGTTGAACTCCGTTTCACAGTGCTAATCCAATGCACAACCATTTAAGCGTCGAAACATGCAAAATATCTCGCAAATCGCGAAAATTTCGATTTTTTGGACGATAAATGGCCGTAACTTCCTTCCCGTTGGAGATATTTCGACGTTTAAGCGCTCGTTGAACTCCATTTCACAGTGCTAATCCAATGCAAAACCATTTAAGCGTCGAAACAAGCAAAATATCTCGCAAATCGCGAAAATTTCGATTTTTTGGACGATAAATGACCGTAACTTCCTTCCCGTTGGAGATATTTCGACGTTTAAGCGCTCGTTGAACTCCATTTCACTGTGCTAATCCAATGCACAACCAGTTAAGCGTCGAAACAAGCAAAATATCTCGCAAATCGCGAAAATTTCGATTTTTTGGACGATAAATGGACGTAACTTCCTTCCCGTTGGAGATATTTCGACGTTTAAGCGCTCGTTGAACTCCATTTCACAGTGCTAATCCAATGCACAACCATTTAAGCGTCGAAACAAGCAAAATATCTCGCAAATCGCGAAAATTTCGATTTTTTGGACGATAAATGGCCGTAACTTCCTTCCCGTTGGAGATATTTCGACGTTTAAGCGCTCGTTGAACTCCATTTCACAGTGCTAATGCAATGCACAACCATTTAAGCGTCGAAACAAGCAAAATATCTCGCAAATCGCGAAAATTTCGATTTTTTGGACGATAAATGGCCGTAACTTCCTTCCCGTTGGAGATATTTCGACGTTTAAGCGCTCGTTGAACTCCATTTCACAGTGCTAATCCAATGCACAACCATTTAAGCGTCGAAACAAGCAAAATATCTCGCAAATCGCGAAAATTTCGATTTTTTGGACGATAAATGGCCGTAACTTCCTTCCCGTTGGAGATATTTCGACGTTTAAGCGCTCGTTGAACTCCATTTCACAGTGCTAATCCAATGCAAAACCATTTAAGCGTCGAAACAAGCAAAATATCTCGCAAATCGCGAAAATTTCGATTTTTTGGACGATAAATGACCGTAACTTCCTTCCCGTTGGAGATATTTCGACGTTTAAGCGCTCGTTGAACTCCATTTCACAGTGCTAATCCAATGCACAACCATTTAAGCGTCGAAACAAGCAAAATATCTCGCAAATCGCGAAAATTTCGATTTTTTGGACGATAAATGGCCGTAACTTCCTTCCCGTTGGAGATATTTTGACGTTTAAGCGCTCGTTGAAATCCATTTCACAGTGCTAATGCAATGCACAACCATTTAAGCGTCGAAACAGGCAAAATATCTCGCAAATCGCGAAAATTTCGATTTTTTGGACGATAAATGGCCGTAACTTCCTTCCCGTTGGAGATATTTCGACGTTTAAGCGCTCGTTGAACTCCATTTCACAGTGCTAATCCAACGCACAACCATTTAAGCGTCGAAACAAGCAAAATATCTCGCAAATCGCGAAAATTTCGATTTTTTGGACGATAAATGGCCGTAACTTCCTTCCCGTTGGAGATATTTCGACGTTTAAGCGCTCGTTGAACTCCATTTCACAGTGCTAATCCAATGCACAACCATTTAAGCGTCGAAACAAGCAAAATATCTCGCAAATCGCGAAAATTTCGATTTTTTGGACGATAAATGGCCGTAACTTCCTTCCCGTTGGAGATATTTCGACGTTTAAGCGCTCGTTGAACTCCATTTCACAGTGCTAATCCAATGCACAACCATTTAAGCGTCGAAACAAGCAAAATATCTCGCAAATCGCGAAAATTTCGATTTTTTGGACGATAAATGGCCGTAACTTCCTTCCCGTTGGAGATATTTCGACGTTTAAGCGCTCGTTGAACTCCACTTCACAGTGCTAATGCAATGCACAACCATTTAAGCGTCGAAACAAGCAAAATATCTCGCAAATCGCGAAAATTTCGATTTTTTGGACGATAAATGGCCGTAACTTCCTTCCCGTTGGAGATATTTCGACGTTTAAGCGCTCGTTGAACTCCATTTCACAGTGCTAATCCAATGCATAACCATTTAAGCGTCGAAACAAGCAAAATATCTCGCAAATCGCGAAAATTTCGATTTTTTGGACGATAAATGGCCGTAACTTCCTTCCCGTTGGAGATATTTCGACGTTTAAGCGCTCGTTGAACTCCATTTCACAGTGCTAATCCAATGCACAACCATTTAAGCTTCGAAACATGCAAAATATCTCGCAAATCGCGAAAATTTCGATTTTTTGGACGATAAATGGCCGTAACTTCCTTCCCGTTGGAGATATTTCGACATTTAAGCGCTCGTTGAACTCCATTTCACAGTGCTAATCCAATGCAAAACCATTTAAGCGTCGAAACAAGCAAAATATCTCGCAAATCGCGAAAATTTCGATTTTTTGGACGATAAATGGCCGTAACTTCCTTCCCGTTGGAGATATTTCGACGTTTAAGCGCTCGTTGAACTCCATTTCACAGTGCTAATCCAACGCACAACCATTTAAGCGTCGAAACAGGCAAAATATCTCGCAAATCGTGAAAATTTCGATTTTTTGGACGATAAATGGCCGTAACTTCCTTCCCGTTGGAGATATTTCGACGTTTAAGCGCTCGTTGAACTCCATTTCACAGTGCTAATCCAATGCACAACCATTTAAGCGTCGAAACAAGCAAAATATCTCGCAAATCGCGAAAATTTCGATTTTTTGGACGATAAATGGCCGTAACTTCCTTCCCGTTGGAGATATTTCGACGTTTAAGCGCTCGTTGAACTCCATTTCACAGTGCTAATCCAATGCACAACCATTTAAGCGTCGAAACATGCAAAATATCTCGCAAATCGCGAAAATTTCGATTTTTTGGACGATAAATGGCCGTAACTTCCTTCCCGTTGGAGATATTTCGACGTTTAAGCGCTCGTTGAACTCCATTTCACAGTGCTAATCCAATGCACAACCATTTAAGCGTCGAAACAAGCAAAATATCTCGCAAATCGCGAAAATTTCGATTTTTTGGACGATAAATGGCCGTAACTTCCTTCCCGTTGGAGATATTTCGACGTTTAAGCGCTCGTTGAACTCCATTTCACAGTGCTAATCCAATGCACAACCATTTAAGCGTCGAAACAAGCAAAATATCTCGCAAATCGCGAAAATTTCGATTTTTTGGACGATAAATGGCCGTAACTTCCTTCCCGTTGGAGATATTTCGACGTTTAAGCGCTCGTTGAACTCCACTTCACAGTGCTAATGCAATGCACAACCATTTAAGCGTCGAAACAAGCAAAATATCTCGCAAATCGCGAAAATTTCGATTTTTTGGACGATAAATGGCCGTAACTTCCTTCCCGTTGGAGATATTTCGACGTTTAAGCGCTCGTTGAACTCCATTTCACAGTGCTAATCCAATGCATAACCATTTAAGCGTCGAAACAAGCAAAATATCTCGCAAATCGCGAAAATTTCGATTTTTTGGACGATAAATGGCCGTAACTTCCTTCCCGTTGGAGATATTTCGACGTTTAAGCGCTCGTTGAACTCCATTTCACAGTGCTAATCCAATGCACAACCATTTAAGCGTCGAAACATGCAAAATATCTCGCAAATCGCGAAAATTTCGATTTTTTGGACGATAAATGGCCGTAACTTCCTTCCCGTTGGAGATATTTCGACGTTTAAGCGCTCGTTGAACTCCATTTCACAGTGCTAATCCAATGCAAAACCATTTAAGCGTCGAAACAAGCAAAATATCTCGCAAATCGCGAAAATTTCGATTTTTTGGACGATAAATGGCCGTAACTTCCTTCCCGTTGGAGATATTTCGACGTTTAAGCGCTCGTTGAACTCCATTTCACAGTGCTAATCCAACGCACAACCATTTAAGCGTCGAAACAGGCAAAATATCTCGCAAATCGTGAAAATTTCGATTTTTTGGACGATAAATGGCCGTAACTTCCTTCCCGTTGGAGATATTTCGACGTTTAAGCGCTCGTTGAACTCCATTTCACAGTGCTAATCCAATGCACAACCATTTAAGCGTCGAAACAAGCAAAATATCTCGCAAATCGCGAAAATTTCGATTTTTTGGACGATAAATGGCCGTAACTTCCTTCCCGTTGGAGATATTTCGACGTTTAAGCGCTCGTTGAACTCCATTTCACAGTGCTAATCCAATGCACAACCATTTAAGCGTCGAAACATGCAAAATATCTCGCAAATCGCGAAAATTTCGATTTTTTGGACGATAAATGGCCGTAACTTCCTTCCCGTTGGAGATATTTCGACGTTTAAGCGCTCGTTGAACTCCATTTCACAGTGCTAATCCAATGCAAAACCATTTAAGCGTCGAAACAAGCAAAATATCTCGCAAATCGCGAAAATTTCGATTTTTTGGAAGATAAATGACCGTAACTTCCTTCCCGTTGGAGATATTTCGACGTTTAAGCGCTCGTTGAACTCCATTTCACAGTGCTAATCCAATGCACAACCATTTAAGCGTCGAAACAGGCAAAATATCTCGCAAATCGCGAAAATTTCGATTTTTTGGACGATAAATGTCCGTAACTTCCTTCCCGTTGGAGATATTTCGACGTTTAAGCGCTCGTTGAACTCCATTTCACAGTGCTAATCCAATGCACAACCATTTAAGCGTCGAAACAAGCAAAATATCTCGCAAATCGCGAAAATTTCGATTTTTTGGACGATAAATGGCCGTAACTTCCTTCCCGTTGGAGATATTTCGACGTTTAAGCGCTCGTTGAACTCCATTTCACAGTGCTAATCCAATGCACAACCATTTAAGCGTCGAAACAAGCAAAATATCTCGCAAATCGCGAAAATTTCGATTTTTTGGACGATAAATGGCCGTAACTTCCTTCCCGTTGGAGATATTTCGACGTTTAAGCGCTCGTTGAACTCCATTTCACAGTGCTAATGCAATGCACAACCATTTGAGCGTCGAAACAAGCAAAATATCTCGCAAATCGCGAAAATTTCGATTTTTTGGACGATAAATGGCCGTAACTTCCTTCCCGTTGGAGATATTTCGACGTTTAAGCGCTCGTTGAACTCCATTTCACAGTGCTAATCCAATGCACAACCATTTAAGCGTCGAAACAAGCAAAATATCTCGCAAATCGCGAAAATTTCGATTTTTTGGACGATAAATGGCCGTAACTTCCTTCCCGTTGGAGATATTTCGACGTTTAAGCGCTCGTTGAACTCCATTTCACAGTGCCAATGCAATGCACAACCATTTAAGCGTCGAAACAGGCAAAATATCTCGCAAATCGCGAAAATTTCGATTTTTTGGACGATAAATGGCCGTAACTTCCTTCCCGTTGGAGATATTTCGACGTTTAAGCGCTCGTTGAACTCCATTTCACAGTGCTAATCCAATGCACAACCATTTAAGCGTCGAAACAAGCAAAATATCTCGCAAATCGCGAAAATTTCGATTTTTTGGACGATAAATGGCCGTAACTTCCTTCCCGTTGGAGATATTTCGACGTTTAAGCGCTCGTTGAACTCCATTTCACAGTGCTAATCCAATGCACAACCATTTAAGCGTCGAAACAAGCAAAATATCTCGCAAATCGCGAAAATTTCGATTTTTTGGACGATAAATGGCCGTAACTTTCTTCCCGTTGGAGATATTTCGACGTTTAAGCGCTCGTTGAACTCCATTTCACAGTGCTAATCCAATGCACAACCATTTAAGCGTCGAAACAAGCAAAATATCTCGCAAATCGCGAAAATTTCGATTTTTTGGACGATAAATGGCCGTAACTTCCTTCCCGTTGGAGATATTTCGACGTTTAAGCGCTCGTTGAACTCCATTTCACAGTGCTAATGCAATGCACAACCATTTAAGCGTCGAAACAAGCAAAATATCTCGCAAATCGCGAAAATTTCGATTTTTTGGACGATAAATGGCCGTAACTTCCTTCCCGTTGGAGATATTTCGACGTTTAAGCGCTCGTTGAACTCCATTTCACAGTGCTAATCCAATGCACAACCATTTAAGCGTCGAAACAAGCAAAATATCTCGCAAATCGCGAAAATTTCGATTTTTTGGACGATAAATGGCCGTAACTTCCTTCCCGTTGGAGATATTTCGACGTTTAAGCGCTCGTTGAACTCCATTTCACAGTGCTAATGCAATGCACAACCATTTAAGCGTCGAAACAAGCAAAATATCTCGCAAATCGCGAAAATTTCGATTTTTTGGACGATAAATGGCCGTAACTTCCTTCCCGTTGGAGATATTTCGACGTTTAAGCGCTCGTTGAACTCCATTTCACAGTGCTAATCCAATGCACAACCATTTAAGCGTCGAAACAAGCAAAATATCTCGCAAATCGCGAAAATTTCGATTTTTTGGACGATAAATGGCCGTAACTTCCTTCCCGTTGGAGATATTTCGACGTTTAAGCGCTCGTTGAACTCCGTTTCACAGTGCTAATCCAATGCACAACCATTTAAGCGTCGAAACATGCAAAATATCTCGCAAATCGCGAAAATTTCGATTTTTTGGACGATAAATGGCCGTAACTTCCTTCCCGTTGGAGATATTTCGACGTTTAAGCGCTCGTTGAACTCCATTTCACAGTGCTAATCCAATGCAAAACGATTTAAGCGTCGAAACAAGCAAAATATCTCGCAAATCGCGAAAATTTCGATTTTTTGGACGATAAATGGCCGTAACTTCCTTCCCGTTGGAGATATTTCTACGTTTAAGCGCTCATTGAACTCCATTTCACAGTGCTAATCCAATGCACAACCATTTAAGCGTCGAAACAAGCAAAATATCTCGCAAATCGCGAAAATTTCGATTTTTTGGACGATAAATGGCCGTAACTTCCTTCCCGTTGGAGATATTTCGACGTTTAAGCACTCGTTGAACTCCATTTCACAGTGCTAATGCAATGCACAACCATTTAAGCGTCGAAACAAGCAAAATATCTCGCAAATCGCGAAAATTTCGATTTTTTGGACGATAAATGGCCGTAACTTCCTTCCCGTTGGAGATATTTCGACGTTTAAGCGCTCGTTGAACTCCATTTCACAGTGCTAATCCAATGCACAACCATTTAAGCGTCGAAACAGGCAAAATATCTCGCAAATCGCGAAAATTTCGATTTTTTGGACGATAAATGGCCGTAACTTCCTTCCCGTTGGAGATATTTCGACGTTTAAGCGCTCGTTGAACTCCATTTCACAGTGCTAATGCAATGCACAACCATTTAAGCGTCGAAACAAGCAAAATATCTCGCAAATCGCGAAAATTTCGATTTTTTGGACGATAAATGGCCGTAACTTCCTTCCCGTTGGAGATATTTCGACGTTTAAGCGCTCGTTGAACTCCATTTCACAGTGCTAATCCAATGCACAACCATTTAAGCGTCGAAACAAGCAAAATATCTCGCAAATCGCGAAAATTTCGATTTTTTGGACGATAAATGGCCGTAACTTCCTTCCCGTTGGAGATATTTCGACGTTTAAGCGCTCGTTGAACTCCATTTCACAGTGCTAATCCAATGCACAACCATTTAAGCGTCGAAACATGCAAAATATCTCGCAAATCGCGAAAATTTCGATTTTTTGGACGATAAATGGCCGTAACTTCCTTCCCGTTGGAGATATTTCGACGTTTAAGCGCTCGTTGAACTCCATTTCACAGTGCTAATCCAATGCAAAACCATTTAAGCGTCGAAACAAGCAAAATATCTCGCAAATCGCGAAAATTTCGATTTTTTGGACGATAAATGGCCGTAACTTCCTTCCCGTTGGAGATATTTCGACGTTTAAGCACTCGTTGAACTCCATTTCACAGTGCTAATCCAATGCACAACCATTTAAGCGTCGAAACAGGCAAAATATCTCGCAAATCGCAAAAATTTCGATTTTTTGGACGATAAATGGCCGTAACTTCCTTCCCGTTGGAGATATTTCGACGTTTAAGCGCTCGTTGAACTCCATTTCACAGTGCTAATCCAATGCACAACCATTTAAGCGTCGAAACAAGCAAAATATCTCGCAAATCGCGAAAATTTCGATTTTTTGGACGATAAATGGCCGTAACTTCCTTCCCGTTGGAGATATTTCGACGTTTAAGCGCTCGTTGAACTCCATTTCACAGTGCTAATCCAATGCACAACCATTTAAGCGTCGAAACATGCAAAATATCTCGCAAATCGCGAAAATTTCGATTTTTTGGACGATAAATGGCCGTAACTTCCTTCCCGTTGGAGATATTTCGACGTTTAAGCGCTCGTTGAACTCCGTTTCACAGTGCTAATCCAATGCAAAACCATTTAAGCGTCGAAACAAGCAAAATATCTCGCAAATCGCGAAAATTTCGATTTTTTGGACGATAAATGGCCGTAACTTCCTTCCCGTTGGAGATATTTCGAAGTTTAAGCGCTCGTTGAACTCCATTTCACAGTGCTAATCCAATGCACAACCATTTAAGCATCGAAACAGCAAAATATCTCGCAAATCGCGAAAATTTCGATTTTTTGGACGATAAATGGCCGTAACTTCCTTCCCGTTGGAGATATTTCGACGTTTAAGCGCTCGTTGAACTCCATTTCACAGTGCTAATCCAATGCACAACCATTTAAGCGTCGAAACAAGCAAAATATCTCGCAAATCGCGAAAATTTCGATTTTTTGGACGATAAATGGCCGTAACTTCCTTCCCGTTGGAGATATTTCGACGTTTAAGCGCTCGTTGAACTCCATTTCACAGTGCTAATGCAATGCACAACCATTTAAGCGTCGAAACAAGCAAAATATCTCGCAAATCGCGAAAATTTCGATTTTTTGGACGATAAATGGCCGTAACTTCCTTCCCGTTGGAGATATTTCGACGTTTAAGCGCTCGTTGAACTCCATCTCACAGTGCTAATCCAATACACAACCATTTAAGCGTCGAAACAAGCAAAATATCTCGCAAATCGCGAAAATTTCGATTTTTTGGACGATAAATGGCCGTAACTTCCTTCCCGTTGGAGATATTTCGACGTTTAAGCGCTCGTTGAACTCCGTTTCACAGTGCTAATCCAATGCACAACCACTTAAGCGTCGAAACATGCAAAATATCTCGCAAATCGCGAAAATTTCGATTTTTTGGACGATAAATGGCCGTAACTTCCTTCCCGTTGGAGATATTTCGACGTTTAAGCGCTCGTTGAACTCCATTTCACAGTGCTAATCCAATGCAAAACCATTTAAGCGCCGAAACAAGCAAAATATCTCGTAAATCGCGAAAATTTCGATTTTTTGGACGATAAATGGCCGTAACTTCCTTCCCGTTGGAGATATTTCGACGTTTAAGCGCTCATTGAACTCCATTTCACAGTGCTAATCCAATGCACAACCATTTAAGCGTCGAAACAAGCAAAATATCTCGCAAATCGCGAAAACTTCGATTTTTTGGACGATAAATGGCCGTAACTTCCTTCCCGTTGGAGATATTTCGACGTTTAAGCGCTCGTTGAACTCCATTTCACAGTGCTAATGCAATGCACAACCATTTAAGCGTCGAAACAAGCAAAATATCTCGCAAATCGCGAATATTTCGATTTTTTGGAAGATAAATGGCCGTAACTTCCTTCCCGTTGGAGATATTTCGACGTTTAAGCGCTCGTTGAACTCCATTTCACAGTGCTAATGCAATGCACAACCATTTAAGCGTCGAAACAAGCAAAATATCTCGCAAATCGCGAAAATTTCGATTTTTTGGACGATAAATGGCCGTAACTTCCTTCCCGTTGGAGATATTTCGACGTTTAAGCGCTCGTTGAACTCCATTTCACAGTGCTAATCCAATGCACAACCATTTAAGCGTCGAAACAAGCAAAATATCTCGCAAATCGCGAAAATTTCGATTTTTTGGACGATAAATGGCCGTAACTTCCTTCCCGTTGGAGATATTTCGACGTTTAAGCGCTCGTTGAACTCCGTTTCACAGTGCTAATCCAATGCACAACCACTTAAGCGTCGAAACATGCAAAATATCTCGCAAATCGCGAAAATTTCGATTTTTTGGACGATAAATGGCCGTAACTTCCTTCCCGTTGGAGATATTTCGACGTTTAAGCGCTCGTTGAACTCCATTTCACAGTGCTAATCCAATGCAAAACCATTTAAGCGCCGAAACAAGCAAAATATCTCGTAAATCGCGAAAATTTCGATTTTTTGGACGATAAATGGCCGTAACTTCCTTCCCGTTGGAGATATTTCGACGTTTAAGCGCTCATTGAACTCCATTTCACAGTGCTAATCCAATGCACAACCATTTAAGCGTCGAAACAAGCAAAATATCTCGCAAATCGCGAAAACTTCGATTTTTTGGACGATAAATGGCCGTAACTTCCTTCCCGTTGGAGATATTTCGACGTTTAAGCGCTCGTTGAACTCCATTTCACAGTGCTAATGCAATGCACAACCATTTAAGCGTCGAAACAAGCAAAATATCTCGCAAATCGCGAATATTTCGATTTTTTGGAAGATAAATGGCCGTAACTTCCTTCCCGTTGGAGATATTTCGACGTTTAAGCGCTCGTTGAACTCCATTTCACAGTGCTAATGCAATGCACAACCATTTAAGCGTCGAAACATGCAAAATATCTCGCAAATCGCGAAAATTTCGATTTTTTGGACGATAAATGGCCGTAACTTCCTTCCCGTTGGAGATATTTCGACGTTTAAGCGCTCGTTGAACTCCATTTCACAGTGCTAATCCAATGCACAACCATTTAAGCGTCGAAACAAGCAAAATATCTCGCAAATCGCGAAAATTTCGATTTTTTGGACGATAAATGGCCGTAACTTCCTTCCCGTTGGAGATATTTCGACGTTTAAGCGCTCGTTGAACTCCATTTCACAGTGCTAATGCAATGCACAACCATTTAAGCGTCGAAACAAGCAAAATATCTCGCAAATCGCGAAA
>NW_027469003.1:0-33076 GCF_051014615.1 Bombus vancouverensis nearcticus
AGCCGTCATTTCCTTCCCGTTGGCGATATTTCGACGTTTAAGCACACGTTGAACTCCATTTCACAGTGGTAATGCAGTGCACAACCATTTAAGCGTGGAAACGATCAAAATATCTCGCAAATCGCGAAGAATTCGTCGATTTTGTCAAAAAATAGCCGTAATTTCCTCCCCGTTTTAAATATTTCGACGTTTAAGCGCTCGTTGAACTCCATTTCACAGTGCTAATGCAATGCACAACCATTTAAGCGTCGAAACAATCAAAATATCTCGCAAATCGCGAAGATTTCATTTATTTTGATGAAAAATAGCCGTAATTTCCTCCCCGTTTTAAATATTTCGACGTTTAAACGCTCGTTGAACTCCATTTCACAGTGCTAATGCAATGCACAACCATTTAAGCGTCGAAACAATCAAAATATATCGCAAATCGCGACGATTTCGTCGATTTTGCCGAAAAATAGCCGTCATTTCCTTCCCGTTGGAGATATTTCGACGTTTAAGCACTCGTTGAACTCCATTTCACAGTGCTAATGCAATGCACAACCAGTTAAACGTCGAAACAATCAAAATATCTCGCAAATCGCGAAGATTTCGTCGATTTTGCCGAAAAATAGTCGTCATTTCCTTCCCGTTGGAGATATTTCGACGTTTAAGCACTCGTTGAACTCCATTTCACAGTGCTAATGCAATGCACGAACATTTAAGCGCCGAAACAATCAAAATATCTCGCAAATCGGGAAGATTTCGTCGATTTTGACGAAAAATAGCCGTCTTTTCCTTCCCGTTGGATATATTTCGACGTTTAAGCACTCGTTGAACTCCATTTCACAGTGCTAATGCAATGCACAAACATTTAAGCGCCGTAACAATCAAAATATCTCGCAAATCGGGAAAGATTTCGTCGATTTTGACGAAAAATAGCCGTCTTTTCCTTCCCGTTGGAGATATTTCGACGTTTAAGCATTCGTTGAACTCCATTTCACAGTGCTAATGCAATGCAGAACCATTAAACCGTCGAAACAATCAAAATATCTCGCAAATCGCGATGATTTCGTCGATTTTGACGAAAAATAGCCGTCATTTCCTTCCCGTTGGAGATATTTCGACGTTTATGCAATCGTTGAACTCCATTTCACAGTGCTAATGCAATGCACAAACATTTAAGCGTCGAAACAATCGAAATATCTCGCAAATCGCGAAGATTTCATTTATTTTGACGAAAAATAGCCGTCATTTCCTTCCCGTTGGAGATATTTCGACGTTTAAGCATTCGCTGAACTCCATTTCACAGTGCTAATGCAGAGCACAACCATTTAATCGTCGAAACAAGCAAAATATATCGCAAATCTCGAAGATTTCGTCGATTTTGACGAAAAATAGCCGTCATTTCCTTCCCGTTGGAGATATTTCGATGTTTAAGCACTCGTTGAACTCCATTTCACAGTGCTAATGCAATGCACAACCATTTAAGCGTCGAAACCAGCAAATTATCTCGCAAATCGAGAAGACTTCGTCGATTTTGACAAAAAATAGCCGTCATTTCCTCCCCGTTTTAAATATTTCGACGTTTAAGCGCTCGTTGAACTCCATTTCACAGTGCTAATGCAATGCACAACCATTTAAGCGTCCAAACAATCAAAATATCTCGCAAATCGCGACGATTTCGTCGATTTTGCCGAAAAATAGCCGTCATTTCCTTCCCGTTGGAGATATTTCGACGTTTAAGCACACGTTGAACTCCATTTCACAGTGGTAATGCAGTGCACAACCATTTAAGCGTCGAAACAATCAAAATATCTCGCAAATCGCGAAGATTTCGTCGATTTTGACGAAAAATAGCCGTCATTTCCTTCCCGTTGGAGATATTTCGACGTTTAAGCACACGTTGAACTCCATTTCACAGTGGTAATGCAGTGCACAACCATTTAAGCGTGGAAACGATCAAAATATCTCGCAAATCGCGAAGAATTCGTCGATTTTGACAAAAAATAGCCGTCATTTCCTCCCCGTTTTAAATATTTCGACGTTTAAGCGCTCGTTGAACTCCATTTCACAGTGCTAATGCAATGCACAACCATTTAAGCGTCGAAACAATCAAAATATCTCGCAAATCGCGAAGATTTCATTTATTTTGACGAAAAATAGCCGTAATTTCCTCCCCGTTTTAAATATTTCGACGTTTAAGCGCTCGTTGAACTCCATTTCACAGTGCTAATGCAATGCACAACCATTTAAGCGTCGAAACAATCAAAATATCTCGCAAATCGCGAAGATTTCATTTATTTTGATGAAAAATAGCCGTAATTTCCTCACCGTTTTAAATATTTCGACGTTTAAGCGATCGTTGAACTCCATTTCACAGTGCTAATGCAATGCACAACCATTTAAGCGTCCAAACAATCAAAATATCTCGCAAATCGCGACGATTTCGTCGATTTTGCCGAAAAATAGCCGTCATTTCCTTCCCGTTGGATATATTTCGACGTTTAAGCACACGTTTGAACTCCATTTCACAGTGCTAATGCAATGCACAACCATTTAAGCGTCGAAACAATCAAAATATCTCGCAAATCGCGAAGATTTCGTCGATTTTGCCGAAAAATAGCCGTCATTTCCTTCCCGTTGGAGATATTTCGACGTTTAAGCACTCGTTGAACTCCATTTCACAGTGCTAATGCAATGCACAACCAGTTAAACGTCGAAACAATCAAAATATCTCGCAAATCGCGAAGATTTCATTTATTTTGACGAAAAATAGCCGTCATTTCCTTCCCGTTGGAAATATTTCGACGTTTAAGCACTCGTTGAACTCCATTTCACAGTGCTAATGCAATGCACAACCATTAAACCGTCGAAACAATCAAAATATCTCGCAAATCGCGATGATTTCGTTGATTTTGACGAAAAATAGCCGTCATTTCCTTCCCGTTGGAGATATTTCGACGTTTATGCAATCGTTGAACTCCATTTCACAGTGCTAATGCAATGCACAAACATTTAAGCGTCGAAACAATCGAAATATCTCGCAAATCGCGAAGATTTCATTTATTTTGACGAAAAATAGCCGTCATTTCCTTCCCGTTGGAGATATTTCGACGTTTAAGCACACGTTGAACTCCATTTCACAGTGGTAATGCAGTGCACAACCATTTAAGCGTCGAAACAATCAAAATATCTCGCAAATCGCGAAGATTTCGTCGATTTTGACGAAAAATAGCCGTCATTTCCTTCCCGTTGGCGATATTTCGACGTTTAAGCACACGTTGAACTCCATTTCACAGTGCTAATGCAATGCACAACCATTTAAACGTCGAAACAATCAAAATATCTCGCAAATCGCGAAGATTTCATTTATTTTGATGAAAAATAGCCGTAATTTCCTCCCCGTTTTAAATATTTCGACGTTTAAACGCTCGTTGAACTCCATTTCACAGTGCTAATGCAATGCACAACCATTTAAGCGTCGAAACAATCAAAATATATCGCAAATCGCGACGATTTCGTCGATTTTGCCGAAAAATAGCCGTCATTTCCTTCCCGTTGGAGATATTTCGACGTTTAAGCACTCGTTGAACTCCATTTCACAGTGCTAATGCAATGCACAACCAGTTAAACGTCGAAACAATCAAAATATCTCGCAAATCGCGAAGATTTCGTCGATTTTGCCGAAAAATAGTCGTCATTTCCTTCCCGTTGGAGATATTTCGACGTTTAAGCACTCGTTGAACTCCATTTCACAGTGCTAATGCAATGCACGAACATTTAAGCGCCGAAACAATCAAAATATCTCGCAAATCGGGAAGATTTCGTCGATTTTGACGAAAAATAGCCGTCTTTTCCTTCCCGTTGGATATATTTCGACGTTTAAGCACTCGTTGAACTCCATTTCACAGTGCTAATGCAATGCACAAACATTTAAGCGCCGTAACAATCAAAATATCTCGCAAATCGGGAAAGATTTCGTCGATTTTGACGAAGAATAGCCGTCTTTTCCTTCCCGTTGGAGATATTTCGACGTTTAAGCATTCGTTGAACTCCATTTCACAGTGCTAATGCAATGCAGAACCATTAAACCGTCGAAACAATCAAAATATCTCGCAAATCGCGATGATTTCGTCGATTTTGACGAAAAATAGCCGTCATTTCCTTCCCGTTGGAGATATTTCGACGTTTATGCAATCGTTGAACTCCATTTCACAGTGCTAATGCAATGCACAAACATTTAAGCGTCGAAACAATCGAAATATCTCGCAAATCGCGAAGATTTCATTTATTTTGACGAAAAATAGCCGTCATTTCCTTCCCGTTGGAGATATTTCGACGTTTAAGCATTCGCTGAACTCCATTTCACAGTGCTAATGCAGAGCACAACCATTTAATCGTCGAAACAAGCAAAATATATCGCAAATCTCGAAGATTTCGTCGATTTTGACGAAAAATGGCCGTCACTTCCTTCCCGTTGGAGATATTTCGACGTTTAAGCACTCGTTGAACTCCATTTCACAGTGCTAATGCAATGCACAACCATTTAAGCGTCGAAACCAGCAAATTATCTCGCAAATCGAGAAGACTTCGTCGATTTTGACAAAAAATAGCCGTCATTTCCTCCCCGTTTTAAATATTTCGACGTTTAAGCGCTCGTTGAACTCCATTTCACAGTGCTAATGCAATGCACAACCATTTAAGCGTCCAAACAATCAAAATATCTCGCAAATCGCGACGATTTCGTCGATTTTGCCGAAAAATAGCCGTCATTTCCTTCCCGTTGGAGATATTTCGACGTTTAAGCACACGTTGAACTCCATCTCACAGTGGTAATGCAGTGCACAACCATTTAAGCGTCGAAACAATCAAAATATCTCGCAAATCGCGAAGATTTCATTTATTTTGATGAAAAATAGCCGTAATTTCCTCCCCGTTTTAAATATTTCGACGTTTAAGCGCTCGTTGAACTCCATTTCACAGTGGTAATGCAGTGCACAACCATTTAAGCGTCGCAACAATCAAAATATCTCGCAAATCGCGAAGATTTCGTCGATTTTGACGAAAAATAGCCGTCATTTCCTTCCCGTTGGAGATATTTCGACGTCTAAGCAATCGTTGAACTCCATTTCACAGTGCTAATGCAATGCACAACCATTTAAGCGTCGATACAATCAAAATATCTCGCAAATCGCGAAGATAACATTTATTTTGACGAAAAATAGCCGTCATTTCCCTCCCGTTGGAGATATTTCGACGTTTAAGCACTCGTTGAACTTCATTTCACAGTGCTAATGCAATGCACAACCATTTAAGCGTCGAAACCAGCAAATTATCTCGCAAATCGAGAAGACTTCGTCGATTTTGACAAAAAATAGCCGTCATTTCCTCCCCGTTTTAAATCTTTCGACGTTTAAGCGCTCGTTGAACTCCATTTCACAGTGCTAATGCAATGCACAACCATTTAAGCGTCCAAACAATCAAAATATCTCGCAAATCGCGACGATTTCGTCGATTTTGCCGAAAAATAGCCGTCATTTCCTTCCCGTTGGAGATATTTCGACGTTTAAGCACACGTTGAACTCCATTTCACAGTGGTAATGCAGTGCACAACCATTTAAGCGTCGAAACAATCAAAATATCTCGCAAATCGCGAAGATTTCGTCGATTTTGACGAAAAATAGCCGTCATTTCCTTCCCGTTGGAGATATTTCGACGTTTAAGCACACGTTGAACTCCATTTCACAGTGGTAATGCAGTGCACAACCATTTAAGCGTGGAAACGATCAAAATATCTCGCAAATCGCGAAGAATTCGTCGATTTTGACGAAAAATAGCCGTCATTTCCTTCCCGTTGGAGATATTTCGACGTTTAAGCACACGTTGAACTCCATTTCACAGTGGTAATGCAGTGCACAACCATTTAAGCGTGGAAACGATCAAAATATCTCGCAAATCGCGAAGAATTCGTCGATTTTGACGAAAAATAGCCGTCATTTCCTTCCCGTTGGAGATATTTCGACGTTTAAGCACACGTTGAACTCCATTTCACAGTGCTAATGCAATGCACAACCATTTAAGCGTCCAAACAATCAAAATATCTCGCAAATCGCGACGATTTCGTCGATTTTGCCGAAAAATAGCCGTCATTTCCTTCCCGTTGGAGATATTTCGACGTTTAAGCACACGTTGAACTCCATTTCACAGTGGTAATGCAGTGCACAACCATTTAAGCGTCGAAACAATCAAAATATCTCGCAAATCGCGAAGATTTCGTCGATTTTGACGAAAAATAGCCGTCATTTCCTTCCCGTTGGAGATATTTCGACGTTTAAGCACACGTTGAACTCCATTTCACAGTGGTAATGCAGTGCACAACCATTTAAGCGTGGAAACGATCAAAATATCTCGCAAATCGCGAAGAATTCGTCGATTTTGACGAAAAATAGCCGTCATTTCCTTCCCGTTGGAGATATTTCGACGTTTAAGCACACGTTGAACTCCATTTCACAGTGGTAATGCCGTGCACAACCATTTAAGCGTCGAAACAATCAAAATATCTCGCAAATCGCGAAGATTTCGTCGATTTTGACGAAAAATAGCCGTCATTTCCTTCCCGTTGGCGATATTTCGACGTTTAAGCACATGTTGAACACCATTTCACAGTGGTAATGCAGTGCACAACCATTTAAGCGTGGAAACGATCAAAATATCTCGCAAATCGCGAAGAATTCGTCGATTTTGACAAAAAATAGCCGTAATTTCCTCCCCGTTTTAAATATTTCGACGTTTAAGCGCTCGTTGAACTCCATTTCACAGTGCTAATGCAATGCACAAACATTTAAGCGCCGTAACAATCAAAATATCTCGCAAATCGGGAAGATTTCGTCGATTTTGACGAAAAATAGCCGTCTTTTCCTTCCCGTTGGAGATATTTCGACGTTTAAGCATTCGTTGAACTCCATTTCACAGTGCTAATGCAATGCAGAACCATTAAACCGTCGAAACAATCAAAATATCTCGCAAATCGCGATGATTTCGTCGATTTTGACGAAAAATAGCCGTCATTTCCTTCCCGTTGGAGATATTTCGACGTTTATGCAATCGTTGAACTCCATTTCACAGTGCTAATGCAATGCACAAACATTTAAGCGTCGAAACAATCGAAATATCTCGCAAATCGCGAAGATTTCATTTATTTTGACGAAAAATAGCCGTCATTTCCTTCCCGTTGGAGATATTTCGACGTTTAAGCATTCGTTGAACTCCATTTCACAGTGCTAATGCAGAGCACATCCATTTAATCGTCGAAACAAGCAAAATATATCGCAAATCTCGAAGATTTCGTCGATTTTGACGAAAAATAGCCGTCATTTCCTTCCCGTTGGAGATATTTCGACGTTCAAGCACACGTTGAACTCCATTTCACAGTGGTAATGCAGTGCACAACCATTTAAGCTCGGAAACAATCAAAATATCTCGCACATCGCGAAGAATTCGTCGATTTTGACGAAAAATAGCCGTCATTTCCTTCCCGTTGGAGATATTTCGACGTTTAAGCGCTCGTTGAACTCCATTTCACAGTGCTAATGCAATGCACAACCAGTTAAACGTCGAAACAATCAAAATATCTCGCAAATCGCGAAGATTTCGTCGTTTTTGACGAAAAATAGCCGTCATTTCCTTCCCTTTGGAGATATTTCGACGTTTAAGCACACGTTGAACTCCATTTCACAGTGGTAATGCAGTGCACAACCATTTAAGCTCGGAAACAATCAAAATATCTCGCAAATCGCGAAGAATTCGTCGATTTTGACGAAAAATAGCCGTCATTTCCTTCCCGTTGGAGATATTTCGACGTTTAAGCGCTCGTTGAACTCCATTTCACAGTGCTAATGCAATGCACAACCATTTAAGCGTCGAAACAATCAAAATATCTCGCAAATCGCGAAGATTTCGTCGATTTTGTCGAAAAATAGCCGTCATTTCCTTCCCGTTGGAGATATTTCGACGTCTAAGCAATCGTTGAACTGCATTTCACAGTGCTAATGCAATGCACAATCATTTAAGCGTCGAAACAATCAAAATATCTCGCAAATCGCGAAGATAACATTTATTTTGACGAAAAATAGCCGTAATTTCCTCCCCGTTTTAAATATTTCGACGTTTAAGCGCTCGTTGAACTCCATTTCACAGTGCTAATGCAATGCACAACCATTTAAGCGTCGAAACAATCAAAATATCTCGCAAATCGCGAAGATTTCATTTATTTTGATGAAAAATAGCCGTAATTTCCTCCCCGTTTTAAATATTTCGACGTTTAAACGCTCGTTGAACTCCATTTCACAGTGCTAATGCAATGCACAACCATTTAAGCGTCGAAACAATCAAAATATATCGCAAATCGCGACGATTTCGTCGATTTTGCCGAAAAATAGCCGTCATTTCCTTCCCGTTGGAGATATTTCGACGTTTAAGCACTCGTTGAACTCCATTTCACAGTGCTAATGCAATGCACAACCAGTTAAACGTCGAAACAATCAAAATATCTCGCAAATCGCGAAGATTTCGTCGATTTTGCCGAAAAATAGTCGTCATTTCCTTCCCGTTGGAGATATTTCGACGTTTAAGCACTCGTTGAACTCCATTTCACAGTGCTAATGCAATGCACGAACATTTAAGCGCCGAAACAATCAAAATATCTCGCAAATCGGGAAGATTTCGTCGATTTTGACGAAAAATAGCCGTCTTTTCCTTCCCGTTGGATATATTTCGACGTTTAAAGCACTCGTTGAACTCCATTTCACAGTGCTAATGCAATGCACAAACATTTAAGCGCCGTAACAATCAAAATATCTCGCAAATCGGGAAGATTTCGTCGATTTTGACGAAAAATAGCCGTCTTTTCCTTCCCGTTGGAGATATTTCGACGTTTAAGCATTCGTTGAACTCCATTTCACAGTGCTAATGCAATGCAGAACCATTAAACCGTCGAAACAATCAAAATATCTCGCAAATCGCGATGATTTCGTCGATTTTGACGAAAAATAGCCGTCATTTCCTTCCCGTTGGAGATATTTCGACGTTTATGCAATCGTTGAACTCCATTTCACAATGCTAATGCAATGCACAAACATTTAAGCGTCGAAACAATCGAAATATCTCGCAAATCGCGAAGATTTCATTTATTTTGACGAAAAATAGCCGTCATTTCCTTCCCGTTGGAGATATTTCGACGTTTAAGCATTCGCTGAACTCCATTTCACAGTGCTAATGCAGAGCACAACCATTTAATCGTCGAAACAAGCAAAATATATCGCAAATCTCGAAGATTTCGTCGATTTTGACGAAAAATAGCCGTCATTTCCTTCCCGTTGGAGATATTTCGATGTTTAAGCACTCGTTGAACTCCATTTCACAGTGCTAATGCAATGCACAACCATTTAAGCGTCGAAACAATCAAAATATCTCGCAAATCGCGAAGATTTCGTCGATTTTGACGAAAAATAGCCGTCATTTCCTTCCCGTTGGAGATATTTCGACGTTTAAGCACACGTTGAACTCCATTTCACAGTGGTAATGCAGTGCACAACAATTTAAGCGTCGAAACAATCAAAATATCTCGCAAATCGCGAAGATTTCGTCGATTTTGACGAAAAATAGCCGTCATTTCCTTCCCGTTGGAGATATTTCGACGTTTAAGCACACGTTGAACTCCATCTCACAGTGGTAATGCAGTGCACAACCATTTAAGCGTCGAAACAATCAAAATATCTCGCAAATCGCGAAGATTTCATTTATTTTGATGAAAAATAGCCGTAATTTCCTCCCCGTTTTAAATATTTCGACGTTTAAGCGCTCGTTGAACTCCATTTCACAGTGGTAATGCAGTGCACAACCATTTAAGCGTCGAAACAATCAAAATATCTCGCAAATCGCGAAGATTTCGTCGATTTTGACGAAAAATAGCCGTCATTTCCTTCCCGTTGGAGATATTTCGACGTCTAAGCAATCGTTGAACTCCATTTCACAGTGCTAATGCAATGCACAACCATTTAAGCGTCGATACAATCAAAATATCTTGCAAATCGCGAAGATAACATTTATTTTGACGAAAAATAGCCGTCATTTCCCTCCCGTTGGAGATATTTCGACGTTTAAGCACTCGTTGAACTTCATTTCACAGTGCTAATGCAATGCACAACCATTTAAGCGTCGAAACCAGCAAATTATCTCGCAAATCGAGAAGACTTCGTCGATTTTGACAAAAAATAGCCGTCATTTCCTCCCCGTTATAAATCTTTCGACGTTTAAGCGCTCGTTGAACTCCATTTCACAGTGCTAATGCAATGCACAACCATTTAAGCGTCCAAACAATCAAAATATCTCGCAAATCGCGACGATTTCGTCGATTTTGCCGAAAAATAGCCGTCATTTCCTTCCCGTTGGAGATATTTCGACGTTTAAGCACACGTTGAACTCCATTTCACAGTGGTAATGCAGTGCACAACCATTTAAGCGTCGAAACAATCAAAATATCTCGCAAATCGCGAAGATTTCGTCGATTTTGACGGCCGTCATTTCCTTCCCGTTGGAGATATTTCGACGTTTAAGCACACGTTGAACTCCATTTCACAGTGGTAATGCAGTGCACAACCATTTAAGCGTGGAAACGATCAAAATATCTCGCAAATCGCGAAGAATTCGTCGATTTTGACAAAAAATAGCCGTCATTTCCTCCCCGTTTTAAATATTTCGACGTTTAAGCGCTCGTTGAACTCCATTTCACAGTGCTAATGCAATGCACAACCATTTAAGCGTCGAAACAATCAAAATATCTCGCAAATCGCGAAGATTTCATTTATTTTGACGAAAAATAGCCGTAATTTCCTCCCCGTTTTAAATATTTCGACGTTTAAGCGCTCGTTGAACTCCATTTCACAGTGCTAATGCAATGCACAACCATTTAAGCGTCGAAACAATCAAAATATCTCGCAAATCGCGAAGATTTCATTTATTTTGATGAAAAATAGCCGTAATTTCCTCACCGTTTTAAATATTTCGACGTTTAAGCGATCGTTGAACTCCATTTCACAGTGCTAATGCAATGCACAACCATTTAAGCGTCCAAACAATCAAAATATCTCGCAAATCGCGACGATTTCGTCGATTTTGCCGAAAAATAGCCGTCATTTCCTTCCCGTTGGATATATTTCGACGTTTAAGCACACGTTGAACTCCATTTCACAGTGCTAATGCAATGCACAACCATTTAAGCGTCGAAACAATCAAAATATCTCGCAAATCGCGAAGATTTCGTCGATTTTGCCGAAAAATAGCCGTCATTTCCTTCCCGTTGGAGATATTTCGACGTTTAAGCACTCGTTGAACTCCATTTCACAGTGCTAATGCAATGCACAACCAGTTAAACGTCGAAACAATCAAAATATCTCGCAAATCGCGAAGATTTCATTTATTTTGACGAAAAATAGCCGTCATTTCCTTCCCGTTGGAAATATTTCGACGTTTAAGCACTCGTTGAACTCCATTTCACAGTGCTAATGCAATGCACAACCATTAAACCGTCGAAACAATCAAAATATCTCGCAAATCGCGATGATTTCGTTGATTTTGACGAAAAATAGCCGTCATTTCCTTCCCGTTGGAGATATTTCGACGTTTATGCAATCGTTGAACTCCATTTCACAGTGCTAATGCAATGCACAAACATTTAAGCGTCGAAACAATCGAAATATCTCGCAAATCGCGAAGATTTCATTTATTTTGACGAAAAATAGCCGTCATTTCCTTCCCGTTGGAGATATTTCGACGTTTAAGCACACGTTGAACTCCATTTCACAGTGGTAATGCAGTGCACAACCATTTAAGCGTCGAAACAATCAAAATATCTCGCAAATCGCGAAGATTTCGTCGATTTTGACGAAAAATAGCCGTCATTTCCTTCCCGTTGGCGATATTTCGACGTTTAAGCACACGTTGAACTCCATTTCACAGTGCTAATGCAATGCACAACCATTTAAACGTCGAAACAATCAAAATATCTCGCAAATCGCGAAGATTTCATTTATTTTGATGAAAAATAGCCGTAATTTCCTCCCCGTTTTAAATATTTCGACGTTTAAACGCTCGTTGAACTCCATTTCACAGTGCTAATGCAATGCACAACCATTTAAGCGTCGAAACAATCAAAATATATCGCAAATCGCGACGATTTCGTCGATTTTGCCGAAAAATAGCCGTCATTTCCTTCCCGTTGGAGATATTTCGACGTTTAAGCACTCGTTGAACTCCATTTCACAGTGCTAATGCAATGCACAACCAGTTAAACGTCGAAACAATCAAAATATCTCGCAAATCGCGAAGATTTCGTCGATTTTGCCGAAAAATAGTCGTCATTTCCTTCCCGTTGGAGATATTTCGACGTTTAAGCACTCGTTGAACTCCATTTCACAGTGCTAATGCAGTGCACAACCATTTAAGCGTCGAAACAATCAAAATATCTCGCAAATCGCGAAGATTTCGTCGATTTTGACGAAAAATAGCCGTCATTTCCTTCCCGTTGGAGATATTTCGACGTTTAAGCACACGTTGAACTCCATTTCACAGTGGTAATGCAGTGCACAACCATTTAAGCGTGGAAACGATCAAAATATCTCGCAAATCGCGAAGAATTCGTCGATTTTGACAAAAAATAGCCGTCATTTCCTCCCCGTTTTAAATATTTCGACGTTTAAGCGCTCGTTGAACTCCATTTCACAGTGCTAATGCAATGCACAACCATTTAAGCGTCGAAACAATCAAAATATCTCGCAAATCGCGAAGATTTCATTTATTTTGACGAAAAATAGCCGTAATTTCCTCCCCGTTTTAAATATTTCGACGTTTAAGCGCTCGTTGAACTCCATTTCACAGTGCTAATGCAATGCACAACCATTTAAGCGTCGAAACAATCAAAATATCTCGCAAATCGCGAAGATTTCATTTATTTTGATGAAAAATAGCCGTAATTTCCTCACCGTTTTAAATATTTCGACGTTTAAGCGCTCGTTGAACTGCATTTCACAGTGCTAATGCAATGCACAACCATTTAAGCGTCCAAACAATCAAAATATCTCGCAAATCGCGACGATTTCGTCGATTTTGCCGAAAAATAGCCTTCATTTCCTTCCCGTTGGATATATTTCGACGTTTAAGCACTCGTTGAACTCCATTTCACAGTGCTAATGCAATGCACAACCATTTAAGCGTCGAAACAATCAAAATATCTCGCAAATCGCGAAGATTTCGTCGATTTTGCCGAAAAATAGCCGTCATTTCCTTCCCGTTGGAGATATTTCGACGTTTAAGCACTCGTTGAACTCCATTTCACAGTGCTAATGCAATGCACAACCATTAAACCGTCGAAACAATCAAAATATCTCGCAAATCGCGATGATTTCGTCGATTTTGACGAAAAATAGCCGTCATTTCCTTCCCGTTGGAGATATTTCGACGTTTATGCAATCGTTGAACTCCATTTCACAGTGCTAATGCAATGCACAAACATTTAAGCGTCGAAACAATCGAAATATCTCGCAAATCGCGAAGATTTCATTTATTTTGACGAAAAATAGCCGTCATTTCCTTCCCGTTGGAGATATTTCGACGTTTAAGCACACGTTGAACTCCATTTCACAGTGGTAATGCAGTGCACAACCATTTAAGCGTCGAAACAATCAAAATATCTCGCAAATCGCGAAGATTTCGTCGATTTTGACGAAAAATAGCCGTCATTTCCTTCCCGTTGGAGATATTTCGACGTTTAAGCACACGTTGAACTCCATTTCACAGTGGTAATGCAGTGCACAACCATTTAAGCGTGGAAACGATCAAAATATCTCGCAAATCGCGAAGAATTCGTCGATTTTGACAAAAAATAGCCGTCATTTCCTCCCCGTTTTAAATATTTCGACGTTTAAGCGCTCGTTGAACTCCATTTCACAGTGCTAATGCAATGCACAACCATTTAAGCGTCGAAACAATCAAAATATCTCGCAAATCGCGAAGATTTCATTTATTTTGACGAAAAATAGCCGTAATTTCCTCCCCGTTTTAAATATTTCGACGTTTAAGCGCTCGTTGAACTCCATTTCACAGTGCTAATGCAATGCACAACCATTTAAGCGTCGAAACAATCAAAATATCTCGCAAATCGCGAAGATTTCATTTATTTTGATGAAAAATAGCCGTAATTTCCTCACCGTTTTAAATATTTCGACGTTTAAGCGCTCGTTGAACACCATTTCACAGTGCTAATGCAATGCACAACCATTTAAGCGTCCAAACAATCAAAATATCTCGCAAATCGCGACGATTTCGTCGATTTTGCCGAAAAATAGCCGTCATTTCCTTCCCGTTGGATATATTTCGACGTTTAAGCACTCGTTGAACTCCATTTCACAGTGCTAATGCAATGCACAAACATTTAAGCGTCGAAACAATCGAAATATCTCGCAAATCGCGAAGATTTCATTTATTTTGACGAAAAATAGCCGTAATTTCCTCCCCGTTTTAAATATTTCGACGTTTAAGCGCTCGTTGAACTCCATTTCACAGTGCTAATGCAATGCGCAACCATTTAAGCGTCGAAACAATCAAAATATCTCGCAAATCGCGAAGATTTCATTTATTTTGACGAAAAATAGCCGTCATTTCCTTCCCGTTGGAGATATTTCGACGTTTAAGCACTCGTTGAACTCCACTTCACAGTGCTAATGCAATGCACAACCATTAAACCGTCGAAACAATCAAAATATCTCGCAAATCGCGATGATTTCGTCGATTTTGACGAAAAATAGCCGTCATTTCCTTCCCGTTGGAGATATTTCGACGTTTATGCAATCGTTGAACTCCATTTCACAGTGCTAATGCAATGCACAAACATTTAAGCGTCGAAACAATCGAAATATCTCGCAAATCGCGAAGATTTCATTTATTTTGACGAAAAATAGCCGTCATTTCCTTCCCGTTGGAGATATTTCGACGTTTAAGCACACGTTGAACTCCATTTCACAGTGGTAATGCAGTGCACAACCATTTAAGCGTCGAAACAATCAAAATATCTCGCAAATCGCGAAGATTTCGTCGATTTTGACGAAAAATAGCCGTCATTTCCTTCCCGTTGGCGATATTTCGACGTTTAAGCACATGTTGAACACCATTTCACAGTGGTAATGCAGTGCACAACCATTTAAGCGTGGAAACGATCAAAATATCTCGCAAATCGCGAAGAATTCGTCGATTTTGACAAAAAATAGCCGTAATTTCCTCCCCGTTTTAAATATTTCGACGTTTAAGCGCTCGTTGAACTCCATTTCACAGTGCTAATGCAATGCACAACCATTTAAGCGTCGAAACAATCAAAATATCTCGCAAATCGCGAGGATTTCATTTATTTTGATGAAAAATAGCCGTAATTTCCTCCCCGTTTTAAATATTTCGACGTTTAAGCGCTCGTTGAACTCCATTTCACAGTGCTAATGCAATGCACAACCATTTAAGCGTCGAAACAATCAAAATATATCGCAAATCGCGACGATTTCGTCGATTTTGCCGAAAAATAGCCGTCATTTCCTTCCCGTTGGAGATATTTCGACGTTTAAGCACTCGTTGAACTCCATTTCACAGTGCTAATGCAATGCACAACCAGTTAAACGTCGAAACAATCGAAATATCTCGCAAATCGCGAAGATTTCATTTATTTTGACGAAAAATAGCCGTCATTTCCTTCCCGTTGGAGATATTTCGACGTTTAAGCATTCGTTGAACTCCATTTCACAGTGCTAATGCAGAGCACAACCATTTAATCGTCGAAACAAGCAAAATATATCGCAAATCTCGAAGATTTCGTCGATTTTGACGAAAAATAGCCGTCATTTCCTTCCCGTTGGAGATATTTCGACGTTCAAGCATTCGTTGAACTCCATTTCACAGTGCTAATGCAATGCAGAACCATTAAACCGTCGAAACAATCAAAATATCTCGCAAATCGCGATGATTTCGTCGATTTTGACGAAAAATAGCCGTCATTTCCTTCCCGTTGGAGATATTTCGACGTTTAAGCACACGTTGAACTCCATTTCACAGTGGTAATGCAGTGCACAACCATTTAAGCGTCGAAACAATCAAAATATCTCGCAAATCGCGAAGAATTCGTCGATTTTGACAAAAAATAGCCGTCATTTCCTCCCCGTTTTAAATATTTCGACGTTTAAGCGCTCGTTGAACTCCATTTCACAGTGCTAATGCAATGCACAACCATTTAAGCGTCGAAACAATCAAAATATCTCACAAATCGCGAAGATTTCATTTATTTTGACGAAAAATAGCCGTAATTTCCTCCCCGTTTTAAATATTTCGACGTTTAAGCGCTCGTTGAACTCCATTTCACAGTGCTAATGCAATGCAGAACCATTAAACCGTCGAAACAATCAAAATATCTCGCAAATCGCGATGATTTCGTCGATTTTGACGAAAAATAGCCGTCATTTCCTTCCCGTTGGAGATATTTCGACGTTTAAGCACACGTTGAACTCCATTTCACAGTGGTAATGCAGTGCACAACCATTTAAGCGTCGAAACAATCAAAATATCTCGCAAATCGCGAAGATTTCGTCGATTTTGCCGAAAAATAGCCGTCATTTCCTTCCCGTTGGAGATATTTCGACGTTTAAGCACTCGTTGAACTCCATTTCACAGTGCTAATGCAATGCACAACCAGTTAAACGTCGAAACAATCAAAATATCTCGCAAATCGCGAAGATTTCATTTATTTTGACGAAAAATAGCCGTCATTTCCTTCCCGTTGGAGATATTTCGACGTTTAAGCACTCGTTGAACTCCATTTCACAGTGCTAATGCAATGCACAACCATTAAACCGTCGAAACAATCAAAATATCTCGCAAATCGCGATGATTTCGTCGATTTTGACGAAAAATAGCCGTCATTTCCTTCCCGTTGGAGATATTTCGACGTTTATGCAATCGTTGAACTCCATTTCACAGTGCTAATGCAATGCACAAACATTTAAGCGTCGAAACAATCGAAATATCTCGCAAATCGCGAAGAATTCATTTATTTTGACGAAAAATAGCCGTCATTTCCTTCCCGTTGGAGATATTTCGACGTTTAAGCACACGTTGAACTCCATTTCACAGTGGTAATGCAGTGCACAACCATTTAAGCGTCGAAACAATCAAAATATCTCGCAAATCGCGAAGATTTCGTCGATTTTGACGAAAAATAGCCGTCATTTCCTTCCCGTTGGCGTTATTTCGACGTTTAAGCACATGTTGAACACCATTTCACAGTGGTAATGCAGTGCACAACCATTTAAGCGTGGAAACGATCAAAATATCTCGCAAATCGCGAAGAATTCGTCGATTTTGACAAAAAATAGCCGTAATTTCCTCCCCGTTTTAAATATTTCGACGTTTAAGCGCTCGTTGAACTCCATTTCACAGTGCTAATGCAATGCACAACCATTTAAGCGTCGAAACAATCAAAATATCTCGCAAATCGCGAAGATTTCATTTATTTTGATGAAAAATAGCCGTAATTTCCTCCCCGTTTTAAATATTTCGACGTTTAAGCGCTCGTTGAACTCCATTTCACAGTGCTAATGCAATGCACAACCATTTAAGCGTCGAAACAATCAAAATATATCGCAAATCGCGACGATTTCGTCGATTTTGCCGAAAAATAGCCGTCATTTCCTTCCCGTTATAGATATTTCGACGTTTAAGCACTCGTTGAACTCCATTTCACAGTGCTAATGCAATGCACAACCAGTTAAACGTCGAAACAATCGAAATATCTCGCAAATCGCGAAGATTTCATTTATTTTGACGAAAAATAGCCGTCATTTCCTTCCCGTTGGAGATATTTCGACGTTTAAGCATTCGTTGAACTCCATTTCACAGTGCTAATGCAGAGCACAACCATTTAATCGTCGAAACAAGCAAAATATATCGCAAATCTCGAAGATTTCGTCGATTTTGACGAAAAATAGCCGTCATTTCCTTCCCGTTGGAGATATTTCGACGTTCAAGCATTCGTTGAACTCCATTTCACAGTGCTAATGCAATGCAGAACCATTAAACCGTCGAAACAATCAAAATATCTCGCAAATCGCGATGATTTCGTCGATTTTGACGAAAAATAGCCGTCATTTCCTTCCCGTTGGAGATATTTCGACGTTTAAGCACACGTTGAACTCCATTTCACAGTGGTAATGCAGTGCACAACCATTTAAGCGTCGAAACAATCAAAATATCTCGCAAATCGCGAAGATTTCGTCGATTTTGACGAAAAATAGCCGTCATTTCCTTCCCGTTGGAGATATTTCGACGTTTAAGCACACGTTGAACTCCATTTCACAGTGGTAATGCAGTGCACAACCATTTAAGCGTGGAAACGATCAAAATATCTCGCAAATCGCGAAGAATTCGTCGATTTTGACAAAAAATAGCCGTCATTTCCTCCCCGTTTTAAATATTTCGACGTTTAAGCGCTCGTTGAACTCCATTTCACAGTGCTAATGCAATGCACAACCATTTAAGCGTCGAAACAATCAAAATATCTCGCAAATCGCGAAGATTTCATTTATTTTGACGAAAAATAGCCGTAATTTCCTCCCCGTTTTAAATATTTCGACGTTTAAGCGCTCGTTGAACTCCATTTCACAGTGCTAATGCAATGCACAACCATTTAAGCGTCGAAACAATCAAAATATCTCGCAAATCGCGAAGATTTCATTTATTTTGATGAAAAATAGCCGTAATTTCCTCACCGTTTTAAATATTTCGACGTTTAAGCGCTCGTTGAACTCCATTTCACAGTGCTAATGCAATGCACAACCATTTAAGCGTCCAAACAATCAAAATATCTCGCAAATCGCGACGATTTCGTCGATTTTGCCGAAAAATAGCCGTCATTTCCTTCCCGTTGGATATATTTCGACGTTTAAGCACTCGTTGAACTCCATGTCACAGTGCTAATGCAATGCACAACCATTAAACCGTCGAAACAATCAAAATATCTCGCAAATCGCGATGATTTCGTCGATTTTGACGAAAAATAGCCGTCATTTCCTTCCCGTTGGAGATATTTCGACGTTTATGCAATCGTTGAACTCCATTTCACAGTGCTAATGCAATGCACAAACATTTAAGCGTCGAAACAATCGAAATATCTCGCAAATCGCGAAGATTTCATTTATTTTGACGAAAAATAGCCGTCATTTCCTTCCCGTTGGAGATATTTCGACGTTTAAGCACACGTTGAACTCCATTTCACAGTGGTAATGCAGTGCACAACCATTTAAGCGTCGAAACAATCAAAATATCTCGCAAATCGCGAAGATTTCGTCGATTTTGACGAAAAATAGCCGTCATTTCCTTCCCGTTGGCGATATTTCGACGTTTAAGCACATGTTGAACACCATTTCACAGTGGTAATGCAGTGCACAACCATTTAAGCGTGGAAACGATCAAAATATCTCGCAAATCGCGAAGAATTCGTCGATTTTGACAAAAAATAGCCGTAATTTCCTCCCCGTTTTAAATATTTCGACGTTTAAGCGCTCGTTGAACTCCATTTCACAGTGCTAATGCAATGCACAACCATTTAAGCGTCGAAACAATCAAAATATCTCGCAAATCGCGAAGATTTCATTTATTTTGACGAAAAATAGCCGTAATTTCCTCCCCGTTTTAAATATTTCGACGTTTAAGCGCTCGTTGAACTCCATTTCACAGTGCTAATGCAATGCACAACCATTTAAGCGTCGAAACAATCAAAATATCTCGCAAATCGCGAAGATTTCATTTATTTTGATGAAAAATAGCCGTAATTTCCTCACCGTTTTAAATATTTCGACGTTTAAGCGCTCGTTGAACTCCATTTCACAGTGCTAATGCAATGCACAACCATTTAAGCGTCCAAACAATCAAAATATCTCGCAAATCGCGACGATTTCGTCGATTTTGCCGAAAAATAGCCGTCATTTCCTTCCCGTTGGATATATTTCGACGTTTAAGCACTCGTTGAACTCCATTTCACAGTGCTAATGCAATGCACAACCATTTAAGCGTCGAAACAATCAAAATATCTCGCAAATCGCGAAGATTTCGTCGATTTTGCCGAAAAATAGCCGTCATTTCCTTCCCGTTGGAGATATTTCGACGTTTAAGCACTCGTTGAACTCCATTTCACAGTGCTAATGCAATGCACAACCATTTAAGCGTCGAAACAATCAAAATATCTCGCAAATCGCGAAGATTTCATTTATTTTGACGAAAAATAGCCGTAATTTCCTCCCCGTTTTAAATATTTCGACGTTTAAGCGCTCGTTGAACTCCATTTCACAGTGCTAATGCAATGCACAACCATTTAAGCGTCGAAACAATCAAAATATCTCGCAAATCGCGAAGATTTCATTTATTTTGATGAAAAATAGCCGTAATTTCCTCACCGTTTTAAATATTTCGACGTTTAAGCGCTCGTTGAACACCATTTCACAGTGCTAATGCAATGCACAACCATTTAAGCGTCCAAACAATCAAAATATCTCGCAAATCGCGACGATTTCGTCGATTTTGCCGAAAAATAGCCGTCATTTCCTTCCCGTTGGATATATTTCGACGTTTAAGCACTCGTTGAACTCCATTTCACAGTGCTAATGCAATGCACAAACATTTAAGCGTCGAAACAATCGAAATATCTCGCAAATCGCGAAGATTTCATTTATTTTGACGAAAAATAGCCGTAATTTCCTCCCCGTTTTAAATATTTCGACGTTTAAGCGCTCGTTGAACTCCATTTCACAGTGCTAATGCAATGCACAACCATTTAAGCGTCGAAACAATCAAAATATCTCGCAAATCGCGAAGATTTCATTTATTTTGACGAAAAATAGCCGTCATTTCCTTCCCGTTGGAGATATTTCGACGTTTAAGCACTCGTTGAACTCCACTTCACAGTGCTAATGCAATGCACAACCATTAAACCGTCGAAACAATCAAAATATCTCGCAAATCGCGATGATTTCGTCGATTTTGACGAAAAATAGCCGTCATTTCCTTCCCGTTGGAGATATTTCGACGTTTATGCAATCGTTGAACTCCATTTCACAGTGCTAATGCAATGCACAAACATTTAAGCGTCGAAACAATCGAAATATCTCGCAAATCGCGAAGATTTCATTTATTTTGACGAAAAATAGCCGTCATTTCCTTCCCGTTGGAGATATTTCGACGTTTAAGCACACGTTGAACTCCATTTCACAGTGGTAATGCAGTGCACAACCATTTAAGCGTCGAAACAATCAAAATATCTCGCAAATCGCGAAGATTTCGTCGATTTTGACGAAAAATAGCCGTCATTTCCTTCCCGTTGGCGATATTTCGACGTTTAAGCACATGTTGAACACCATTTCACAGTGGTAATGCAGTGCACAACCATTTAAGCGTGGAATCGATCAAAATATCTCGCAAATCGCGAAGAATTCGTCGATTTTGACAAAAAATAGCCGTAATTTCCTCCCCGTTTTAAATATTTCGACGTTTAAGCGCTCGTTGAACTCCATTTCACAGTGCTAATGCAATGCACAACCATTTAAGCGTCGAAACAATCAAAATATCTCGCAAATCGCGAAGATTTCATTTATTTTGATGAAAAATAGCCGTAATTTCCTCCCCGTTTTAAATATTTCGACGTTTAAGCGCTCGTTGAACTCCATTTCACAGTGCTAATGCAATGCACAACCATTTAAGCGTCGAAACAATCAAAATATATCGCAAATCGCGACGATTTCGTCGATTTTGCCGAAAAATAGCCGTCATTTCCTTCCCGTTGGAGATATTTCGACGTTTAAGCACTCGTTGAACTCCATTTCACAGTGCTAATGCAATGCACAACCAGTTAAACGTCGAAACAATCGAAATATCTCGCAAATCGCGAAGATTTCATTTATTTTGACGAAAAATAGCCGTCATTTCCTTCCCGTTGGAGATATTTCGACGTTTAAGCATTCGTTGAACTCCATTTCACAGTGCTAATGCAGAGCACAACCATTTAATCGTCGAAACAAGCAAAATATATCGCAAATCTCGAAGATTTCGTCGATTTTGACGAAAAATAGCCGTCATTTCCTTCCCGTTGGAGATATTTCGACGTTCAAGCATTCGTTGAACTCCATTTCACAGTGCTAATGCAATGCAGAACCATTAAACCGTCGAAACAATCAAAATATCTCGCAAATCGCGATGATTTCGTCGATTTTGACGAAAAATAGCCGTCATTTCCTTCCCGTTGGAGATATTTCGACGTTTAAGCACACGTTGAACTCCATTTCACAGTGGTAATGCAGTGCACAACCATTTAAGCGTCGAAACAATCAAAATATCTCGCAAATCGCGAAGATTTCGTCGATTTTGACGAAAAATAGCCGTCATTTCCTTCCCGTTGGAGATATTTCGACGTTTAAGCACACGTTGAACTCCATTTCACAGTGGTAATGCAGTGCATAACCATTTAAGCGTGGAAACGATCAAAATATCTCGCAAATCGCGAAGAATTCGTCGATTTTGACAAAAAATAGCCGTCATTTCCTCCCCGTTTTAAATATTTCGACGTTTAAGCGCTCGTTGAACTCCATTTCACAGTGCTAATGCAATGCACAACCATTTAAGCGTCGAAACAATCAAATATATGTCGCAAATCGCGAAGATTTCATTTATTTTGACGAAAAATAGCCGTAATTTCCTCCCCGTTTTAAATATTTCGACGTTTAAGCGCTCGTTGAACTCCATTTCACAGTGCTAATGCAATGCACAACCATTTAAGCGTCGAAACAATCAAAATATCTCGCAAATCGCGAAGATTTCATTTATTTTGATGAAAAATAGCCGTAATTTCCTCACCGTTTTAAATATTTCGACGTTTAAGCGCTCGTTGAACTCCATTTCACAGTGCTAATGCAATGCACAACCATTTAAGCGTCCAAACAATCAAAATATCTCGCAAATCGCGACGATTTCGTCTATTTTGCCGAAAAATAGCCGTCATTTCCTTCCCGTTGGATATATTTCGACGTTTAAGCACTCGTTGAACTCCATTTCACAGTGCTAATGCAATGCACAACCATTTAAGCGTCGAAACAATCAAAATATCTCGCAAATCGCGAAGATTTCGTCGATTTTGCCGAAAAATAGCCGTCATTTCCTTCCCGTTGGAGATATTTCGACGTTTAAGCACTCGTTGAACTCCATTTCACAGTGCTAATGCAATGCACAACCAGTTAAACGTCGAAACAATCAAAATATCTCGCAAATCGCGAAGATTTTATTTATTTTGACGAAAAATAGCCGTCATTTCCTTCCCGTTGGAGATATTTCGACGTTTAAGCACTCGTTGAACTCCATTTCACAGTGCTAATGCAATGCACAACCATTAAACCGTCGAAACAATCAAAATATCTCGCAAATCGCGATGATTTCGTCGATTTTGACGAAAAATAGCCGTCATTTCCTTCCCGTTGGAGATATTTCGACGTTTATGCAATCGTTGAACTCCATTTCACAGTGCTAATGCAATGCACAAACATTTAAGCGTCGAAACAATCGAAATATCTCGCAAATCGCGAAGAATTCATTTATTTTGACGAAAAATAGCCGTCATTTCCTTCCCGTTGGAGATATTTCGACGTTTAAGCACACGTTGAACTCCATTTCACAGTGGTAATGCAGTGCACAACCATTTAAGCGTCGAAACAATCAAAATATCTCGCAAATCGCGAAGATTTCGTCGATTTTGACGAAAAATAGCCGTCATTTCCTTCCCGTTGGCGATATTTCGACGTTTAAGCACATGTTGAACACCATTTCACAGTGGTAATGCAGTGCACAACCATTTAAGCGTGGAAACGATCAAAATATCTCGCAAATCGCGAAGAATTCGTCGATTTTGACAAAAAATAGCCGTAATTTCCTCCCCGTTTTAAATATTTCGACGTTTAAGCGCTCGTTGAACTCCATTTCACAGTGCTAATGCAATGCACAACCATTTAAGCGTCGAAACAATCAAAATATCTCGCAAATCGCGAAGATTTCATTTATTTTGATGAAAAATAGCCGTAATTTCCTCCCCGTTTTAAATATTTCGACGTTTAAGCGCTCGTTGAACTCCATTTCACAGTGCTAATGCAATGCACAACCATTTAAGCGTCGAAACAATCAAAATATATCGCAAATCGCGACGATTTCGTCGATTTTGCCGAAAAATAGCCGTCATTTCCTTCCCGTTATAGATATTTCGACGTTTAAGCACTCGTTGAACTCCATTTCACAGTGCTAATGCAATGCACAACCAGTTAAACGTCGAAACAATCGAAATATCTCGCAAATCGCGAAGATTTCATTTATTTTGACGAAAAATAGCCGTCATTTCCTTCCCGTTGGAGATATTTCGACGTTTAAGCATTCGTTGAACTCCATTTCACAGTGCTAATGCAGAGCACAACCATTTAATCGTCGAAACAAGCAAAATATATCGCAAATCTCGAAGATTTCGTCGATTTTGACGAAAAATAGCCGTCATTTCCTTCCCGTTGGAGATATTTCGACGTTCAAGCATTCGTTGAACTCCATTTCACAGTGCTAATGCAATGCAGAACCATTAAACCGTCGAAACAATCAAAATATCTCGCAAATCGCGATGATTTCGTCGATTTTGACGAAAAATAGCCGTCATTTCCTTCCCGTTGGAGATATTTCGACGTTTAAGCACACGTTGAACTCCATTTCACAGTGGTAATGCAGTGCACAACCATTTAAGCGTCGAAACAATCAAAATATCTCGCAAATCGCGAAGATTTCGTCGATTTTGACGAAAAATAGCCGTCATTTCCTTCCCGTTGGAGATATTTCGACGTTTAAGCACACGTTGAACTCCATTTCACAGTGGTAATGCAGTGCACAACCATTTAAGCGTGGAAACGATCAAAATATCTCGCAAATCGCGAAGATTTCGTCGATTTTGACAAAAAATAGCCGTCATTTCCTCCCCGTTTTAAATATTTCGACGTTTAAGCGCTCGTTGAACTCCATTTCACAGTGCTAATGCAATGCACAACCATTTAAGCGTCGAAACAATCAAAATATCTCGCAAATCGCGAAGATTTCATTTATTTTGACGAAAAATAGCCGTAATTTCCTCCCCGTTTTAAATATTTCGACGTTTAAGCGCTCGTTGAACTCCATTTCACAGTGCTAATGCAATGCACAACCATTTAAGCGTCGAAACAATCAAAATATCTCGCAAATCGCGAAGATTTCATTTATTTTGATGAAAAATAGCCGTAATTTCCTCACCGTTTTAAATATTTCGACGTTTAAGCGCTCGTTGAACTCCATTTCACAGTGCTAATGCAATGCACAACCATTTAAGCGTCCAAACAATCAAAATATCTCGCAAATCGCGACGATTTCGTCGATTTTGCCGAAAAATAGCCGTCATTTCCTTCCCGTTGGATATATTTCGACGTTTAAGCACTCGTTGAACTCCATTTCACAGTGCTAATGCAATGCACAACCATTTAAGCGTCGAAACAATCAAAATATCTCGCAAATCGCGAAGATTTCGTCGATTTTGCCGAAAAATAGCCGTCATTTCCTTCCCGTTGGAGATATTTCGACGTTTAAGCACTCGTTGAACTCCATTTCACAGTGCTAATGCAATGCACAACCAGTTAAACGTCGAAACAATCAAAATATCTCGCAAATCGCGAAGATTTCATTTATTTTGACGAAAAATAGCCGTCATTTCCTTCCCGTTGGAGATATTTCGACGTTTAAGCACTCGTTGAACTCCATTTCACAGTGCTAATGCAATGCACAACCATTAAACCGTCGAAACAATCAAAATATCTCGCAAATCGCGATGATTTCGTCGATTTTGACGAAAAATAGCCGTCATTTCCTTCCCGTTGGAGATATTTCGACGTTTATGCAATCGTTGAACTCCATTTCACAGTGCTAATGCAATGCACAAACATTTAAGCGTCGAAAAAATCGAAATATCTCGCAAATCGCGAAGATTTCATTTATTTTGACGAAAAATAGCCGTCATTTCCTTCCCGTTGGAGATATTTCGACGTTTAAGCACACGTTGAACTCCATTTCACAGTGGTAATGCAGTGCACAACCATTTAAGCGTCGAAACAATCAAAATATCTCGCAAATCGCGAAGATTTCGTCGATTTTGACGAAAAATAGCCGTCATTTCCTTCCCGTTGGCGATATTTCGACGTTTAAGCACATGTTGAACACCATTTCACAGTGGTAATGCAGTGCACAACCATTTAAGCGTGGAAACGATCAAAATATCTCGCAAATCGCGAAGAATTCGTCGATTTTGACAAAAAATAGCCGTAATTTCCTCCCCGTTTTAAATATTTCGTCGTTTAAGCGCTCGTTGAACTCCATTTCACTGTGCTAATGCAATGCACAACCATTTAAGCGTCGAAACAATCAAAATATCTCGCAAATCGCGAAGATTTCATTTATTTTGACGAAAAATAGCCGTAATTTCCTCCCCGTTTTAAATATTTCGACGTTTAAGCGCTCGTTGAACTCCATTTCACAGTGCTAATGCAATGCACAACCATTTAAGCGTCGAAACAATCAAAATATCTCGCAAATCGCGAAGATTTCATTTATTTTGATGAAAAATAGCCGTAATTTCCTCACCGTTTTAAATATTTCGACGTTTAAGCGCTCGTTGAACTCCATTTCACAGTGCTAATGCAATGCACAACCATTTAAGCGTCCAAACAATCAAAATATCTCGCAAATCGCGACGATTTCGTCGATTTTGCCGAAAAATAGCCGTCATTTCCTTCCCGTTGGATATATTTCGACGTTTAAGCACTCGTTGAACTCCATTTCACAGTGCTAATGCAATGCACAACCATTTAAGCGTCGAAACAATCAAAATATCTCGCAAATCGCGAAGATTTCGTCGATTTTGCCGAAAAATAGCCGTCATTTCCTTCCCGTTGGAGATATTTCGACGTTTAAGCACTCGTTGAACTCCATTTCACAGTGCTAATGCAATGCACAACCAGTTAAACGTCGAAACAATCAAAATATCTCGCAAATCGCGAAGATTTCATTTATTTTGACGAAAAATAGCCGTCATTTCCTTCCCGTTGGAGATATTTCGACGTTTAAGCACTCGTTGAACTCCATTTCACAGTGCTAATGCAATGCACAACCATTAAACCGTCGAAACAATCAAAATATCTCGCAAATCGCGATGATTTCGTCGATTTTGACGAAAAATAGCCGTCATTTCCTTCCCGTTGGAGATATTTCGACGTTTATGCTATCGTTGAACTCCATTTCACAGTGCTAATGCAATGCACAAACATTTAAGCGTCGAAACAATCGAAATATCTCGCAAATCGCGAAGATTTCATTTATTTTGACGAAAAATAGCCGTCATTTCCTTCCCGTTGGAGATATTTCGACGTTTAAGCACACGTTGAACTCCATTTCACAGTGGTAATGCAGTGCACAACCATTTAAGCGTCGAAACAATCAAAATATCTCGCAAATCGCGAAGATTTCGTCGATTTTGACGAAAAATAGCCGTCATTTCCTTCCCGTTGGCGATGTTTCGACGTTTAAGCACATGTTGAACACCATTTCACAGTGGTAATGCAGTGCACAACCATTTAAGCGTGGAAACGATCAAAATATCTCGCAAATCGCGAAGAATTCGTCGATTTTGACAAAAAATAGCCGTAATTTCCTCCCCGTTTTAAATATTTCGACGTTTAAGCGCTCGTTGAACTCCATTTCACTGTGCTAATGCAATGCACAACCATTTAAGCGTCGAAACAATCAAAATATCTCGCAAATCGCGAAGATTTCATTTATTTTGATGAAAAATAGCCGTAATTTCCTCCCCGTTTTAAATATTTCGACGTTTAAGCGCTCGTTGAACTCCATTTCACAGTGCTAATGCAATGCACAACCATTTAAGCGTCGAAACAATCAAAATATATCGCAAATCGCGACGATTTCGTCGATTTTGCCGAAAAATAGCCGTCATTTCCTTCCCGTTGGAGATATTTCGACGTTTAAGCACTCGTTGAACTCCATTTCACAGTGCTAATGCAATGCACAACCAGTTAAACGTCGAAACAATCGAAATATCTCGCAAATCGCGAAGATTTCATTTATTTTGACGAAAAATAGCCGTCATTTCCTTCCCGTTGGAGATATTTCGACGTTTAAGCATTCGTTGAACTCCATTTCACAGTGCTAATGCAGAGCACAACCATTTAATCGTCGAAACAAGCAAAATATATCGCAAATCTCGAAGATTTCGTCGATTTTGACGAAAAATAGCCGTCATTTCCTTCCCGTTGGTGATATTTCGACGTTCAAGCATTCGTTTAACTCCATTTCACAGTGCTAATGCAATGCAGAACCATTAAACCGTCGAAACAATCAAAATATCTCGCAAATCGCGATGATTTCGTCGATTTTGACGAAAAATAGCCGTCATTTCCTTCCCGTTGGTGATATTTCGACGTTCAAGCATTCGTTTAACTCCATTTCACAGTGCTAATGCAATGCAGAACCATTAAACCGTCGAAACAATCAAAATATCTCGCAAATCGCGATGATTTCGTCGATTTTGACGAAAAATAGCCGTCATTTCCTTCCCGTTGGAGATATTTCGACGTTTATGCAATCGTTGAACTCCATTTCACAGTGCTAATGCAATGCACAAACATTTAAGCGCCGTAACAATCAAAATATCTCGCAAATCGGGAAGATTTCGTCGATTTTGACGAAAAATAGCCGTCTTTTCCTTCCCGTTGGAGATATTTCGACGTTTAAGCATTCGTTGAACTCCATTTCACAGTGCTAATGCAATGCAGAACCATTAAACCGTCGAAACAATCAAAATATCTCGCAAATCGCGATGATTTCGTCGATTTTGACGAAAAATAGCCGTCATTTCCTTCCCGTTGGAGATATTTCGACGTTTATGCAATCGTTGAACTCCATTTCACAGTGCTAATGCAATGCACAAACATTTAAGCGTCGAAACAATCGAATATCTCGCAAATCGCGAAGATTTCATTTATTTTGACGAAAAATAGCCGTCATTTCCTTCCCGTTGGAGATATTTCGACGTTTAAGCATTCGTTGAACTCCATTTCACAGTGCTAATGCAGAGCACAACCATTTAATCGTCGAAACAAGCAAAATATATCGCAAATCTCGAAGATTTCGTCGATTTTGACGAAAAATAGCCGTCATTTCCTTCCCGTTGGAGATATTTCGACGTTCAAGCACACGTTGAACTCCATTTCACAGTGGTAATGCAGTGCACAACCATTTAAGCTCGGAAACAATCAAAATATCTCGCACATCGCGAAGAATTCGTCGATTTTGACGAAAAATAGCCGTCATTTCCTTCCCGTTGGAGATATTTCGACGTTTAAGCGCTCGTTGAACTCCATTTCACAGTGCTAATGCAATGCACAACCAGTTAAACGTCGAAACAATCAAAATATCTCGCAAATCGCGAAGATTTCGTCGTTTTTGACGAAAAATAGCCGTCATTTCCTTCCCTTTGGAGATATTTCGACGTTTAAGCACACGTTGAACTCCATTTCACAGTGGTAATGCAGTGCACAACCATTTAAGCTCGGAAACAATCAAAATATCTCGCAAATCGCGAAGAATTCGTCGATTTGACGAAAAATAGCCGTCATTTCCTCCCCGTTGGAGATATTTCGACGTTTAAGCGCTCGTTGAACTCCATTTCACAGTGCTAATGCAATGCACAACCATTTAAGCGTCGAAACAATCAAAATATCTCGCAAATCGCGAAGATTTCGTCGATTTTGTCGAAAAATAGCCGTCATTTCCTTCCCGTTGGAGATATTTCGACGTCTAAGCAATCGTTGAACTGCATTTCACAGTGCTAATGCAATGCACAATCATTTAAGCGTCGAAACAATCAAAATATCTCGCAAATCGCGAAGATAACATTTATTTTGACGAAAAATAGCCGTAATTTCCTCCCCGTTTTAAATATTTCGACGTTTAAGCGCTCGTTGAACTCCATTTCACAGTGCTAATGCAATGCACAACCATTTAAGCGTCGAAACAATCAAAATATCTCGCAAATCGCGAAGATTTCATTTATTTTGATGAAAAATAGCCGTAATTTCATCCCCCTTATAAATATTTCGACGTTCAAGCGCTCGTTGAACTCCATTCACAGTGCTAATGCAATGCACAACCATTTAAGCGTCCAAACAATCAAAATATCTCGCAAATCGCGACGATTTCGTCGATTTTGCCGAAAAATAGCCGTCATTTCCTTCCCGTTGGAGATATTTCGACCTTTAAGCACTCGTTGAACTCCATTTCACAGTGCTAATGCAATGCACAACCAGTTAAACGTCGAAACAATCAAAATATCTCGCAAATCGCGAAGATTTCGTCGATTTTGCCGAAAAATAGTCGTCATTTTCCTTCCGTTGGAGATATTTCGACGTTTAAGCACTCGTTGAACTCCATTTCACAGTGCTAATGCAATGCACAAACATTTAAGCGCCGAAACAATCAAAATATCTCGCAAATCGGGAAGATTTCGTCGATTTTGACGAAAAAATAGCCGTCTTTTCCTTCCCGTTGGAGATATCTCGAGTTAAGCACTACTCGCTGAACTCCATTTCACAGTGCTAATGCAATGCACAACCATTTAAGCGTCCAAACAATCAAAATATCTCGCAAATCGCGACGATTTCGTCGATTTTGCCGAAAAATAGCCGTCATTTCCTTCCCGTTGGAGATATTTCGACGTTTAAGCACTCGTTGAACTCCATTTCACAGTGCTAATGCAATGCACAACCAGCTAAACGTCGAAACAATCAAAATATCGCGCAAATCGCGAAGATTTCGTCGATTTTGCCGAAAAATAGTCGTCATTTCCTTCCCGTTGGAGATATTTCGACGTTTAAGCACTCGTTGAACTCCATTTCACAGTGCTAATGGAATGCACAACCATTTAAGCGTCGAAACAATCAAAATATCTCGCTAATCGCGAGGATTTCGTCGATTTTGACGAAAAATTGCCGTCATTTCCTTCCCGTTGGAGATGTTTCGACGTTTAACCACACGTTGAACTCCATTTCACAGTGCTAATGCAATGCACAACCAATTAAGCGTCCAAACAATCAAAAATATCTCGCAAATCGCGACGATTTCGTCGATTTTGCCGAAAAATAGCCGTCATATCCTTCCCGTTGGAGATATTTCGACGTTTAAGCACTCGTTGAACTCCATTTCACAGTGCTAATGCAATGCACAACCAGTTAAACGTCGAAGCAATCAAAATATCTCGCAAATCGCGAAGATTTCGTCGATTTTGCCGAAAAATAGTCGTCATTTCCTTCCCGTTGGAGATATTTCGACGTTTAAGCACTCGTTGAACTCCATTTCACAGTGCTAATGCAATGCACAAACATTTAAGCGCCGAAACAATCAAAATATCTCGCAAATCGGGAAGATTTCGTCGATTTTGACGAAAAATAGCCGTCTTTTCCTTCCCGTTGGAGATATCTCGACGTTTAAGCACTCGCTGAACTCCATTTCACAGTGCTAATGCAATGCACAACCATTTAAGCGTCCAAACAATCAAAATATCTCGCAAATCGCGACGATTTCGTCGATTTTGCCGAAAAATAGCCGTCATTTCCTTCCCGTTGGAGATATTTCGACGTTTAAGCACTCGTTGAACTCCATTTCACAGTGCTAATGCAATGCACAACCAGCTAAACGTCGAAACAATCAAAATATCGCGCAAATCGCGAAGATTTCGTCGATTTTGCCGAAAAATAGTCGTCATTTCCTTCCCGTTGGAGATATTTCGACGTTTAAGCACTCGTTGAACTCCATTTCACAGTGCTAATGCAATGCACAAACATTTAAGCGTCGAAACAATCGAAATATCTCGCAAATCGCGAAGATTTCATTTATTTTGACGAAAAATAGCCGTCATTTCCTTCCCGTTGGAGATATTTCGACGTTTAAAGCACACGTTGAACTCCATTTCACAGTGGTAATGCAGTGCACAACCATTTAAGCGTCGAAACAATCAAAATATCTCGCAAATCGCGAAGATTTCGTCGATTTTGACGAAAAATAGCCGTCATTTCCTTCCCGTTGGCGATGTTTCGACGTTTAAGCACATGTTGAACACCATTTCACAGTGGTAATGCAGTGCACAACCATTTAAGCGTGGAAACGATCAAAATATCTCGCAAATCGCGAAGAATTCGTCGATTTTGACAAAAAATAGCCGTAATTTCCTCCCCGTTTTAAATATTTCGACGTTTAAGCGCTCGTTGAACTCCATTTCACTGTGCTAATGCAATGCACAACCATTTAAGCGTCGAAACAATCAAAATATCTCGCAAATCGCGAAGATTTCATTTATTTTGATGAAAAATAGCCGTAATTTCCTCCCCGTTTTAAATATTTCGACGTTTAAGCGCTCGTTGAACTCCATTTCACAGTGCTAATGCAATGCACAACCATTTAAGCGTCGAAACAATCAAAATATATCGCAAATCGCGACGATTTCGTCGATTTTGCCGAAAAATAGCCGTCATTTCCTTCCCGTTGGAGATATTTCGACGTTTAAGCACTCGTTGAACTCCATTTCACAGTGCTAATGCAATGCACAACCAGTTAAACGTCGAAACAATCGAAATATCTCGCAAATCGCGAAGATTTCATTTATTTTGACGAAAAATAGCCGTCATTTCCTTCCCGTTGGAGATATTTCGACGTTTAAGCATTCGTTGAACTCCATTTCACAGTGCTAATGCAGAGCACAACCATTTAATCGTCGAAACAAGCAAAATATATCGCAAATCTCGAAGATTTCGTCGATTTTGACGAAAAATAGCCGTCATTTCCTTCCCGTTGGTGATAT
>NW_027469004.1:0-32796 GCF_051014615.1 Bombus vancouverensis nearcticus
ATTTCTTTTGTAGGTTATTATCATGGTTTGAAACAAGCAAGAAACAATCAAGAGAACAGGAAGAACTGTTGATTATATCAATTTTTTCAATAACAATATAACGATAATATAAGATATTAAAATAAGATATTATAATAAGATATAAGATAAATATAAGATATTAATATAAGATAATATAAAATATAAAACTCATTGTATTTATTTACTTCAATTATTTGAAATAAAGAACAGCTTTATTTTCATATAAGACTTTATTTTTTTAAAAATAATTACTAAGATAAGAAAAACTAAAAAACATATTTTTGATAAAATACACTCACATATATATGTCGGGTTATAATTAGGATTTAAGGCGCGTAATGATCCTTTGTTTGAATTAGCCATTGTTTTTCGAAACAGAGAATATATTTACGTGAATAAACAAGATTTTACAAAATATTATGAATAATGAGTTTAATAAATAATAAGATTAACAAACGATAAGTTTAACTAATAATTAGATTAAAGATTAATAAGTTTAACGAACAATAAGAGGAACGAATAATATGTCTTACGAATAATGAATTTAACGTATAATGAGATTAACGATTGATAGGTTTCACGAATAATGAATTTAATTAACGCTATTAACAATGTTCCGGGGTTCAAACGAATCCACGGTCAACGGGATAACTCTTTACTATGTGTAGAATAATTTTAAACACAAAATACAATTGCTGAGACACTCGGTAAATTGCTCGATGTATCACTTTCCAAGGCGATCACACGAATGAATATCTGATGAAAATCTTTTTCGCTATACGACTGCATTTGTTTGTTATATGCTCGCTGGAAACATCGAGAAGGTTCCAATCGTTGTTGCTAGGCAATTTCTGTCAAAAGTTTGTTGTATACTCTTTGGAAACATCGAGAAAGATTCAAACGCCGTTACTAGGCAGTTTCTGTCTGGAGATTGATTCCTAATACAACGTGTGTCCCATTATATCGACATCTCTAAAGTACAATTCTATGTGATTTCTAGCGAGAACAATACAACCGATCCACACCTTCGTCAGGCAAAACGTTTATCCCGTGACCGTGGCTACGTTCGGCGACCAGTTGTCACCTCGAACCCACTTTCGCTTTCACAAATATCAAACAATTACAAATGACAATTGCTTAATTACAGTTATGATAAAATCTAGGCTAAAGCATTAGAAGGCTTCCTCAAAATTGCGAAGGGAAGGCTCCGGTTTTCCTTTCATCTCCGACATATATAATACAAGGATATAATACAACCGAACATTTTAAACTTAACCTATAGCGCGTGCGCGCACACACACGCGTACACATGACACACATGACACACATGCGCGGACACACATGCGCGCACACACATGCGCGCATACACACATGCACACACATGCGAATGATTTCTCGAACGATAATCCATTTATTTATATTTTTCAATATCTGTCCTTACGATTGCGTATTTATTTGTTCCACGTATCATATTTATCTATTTGCATAACTGTAGGTGACATTTTTTTTAACAATTTTGCTAATATTTCATAACTTTTTAATTCATATTTCAAAGTGGTAACAGGTGTTTCTTTCTTTTCAAGTCTCCTCCATATCGGGCTTATTTCTAGTAGCCACGCTTGCTTACAAAGCAATTTTATATCTGCACAAGAATATCTTTCAGTACATTTTACTATGTGGTTTACAATATCTGTATTTTCTAATAAGTGGTTGCTAAGGTATAATTTGAATATATCAAGTAGAGCAACTTCATTGGGTAATGATACGTATATTTGCTTTTCGAGACGCCTGAGTAAAGCTGCATCAATGCCCCTAATAACATATTTACAATAAATATTATCGTTCTATTATACTAATAATAATGAAGGAATACTTCAAACAACACAATAACATATTTGGAATTTGGAGAAATATTACAATATTTTCAACTTAGAAAACATTGAAATAACGTGATATACGTACCAAGGGGAATTAGTTGTAGCCAGAAGAACTACATTAGAATTCTCATTAGACACTAATCCATCCAATCTAGAAAGAAGTTCTGATCTGAATCTCTTTGCAGGTTCAGACAATATACAGTCTCCTTTATTTGTGGCGATCCAGTCAATCTCGTCGATAAAAATAATTGTAGGCGAATGACTATAGGCAAATTCAAATAAAACCTGTTCAGTTTAACAAATGTATTATTCATTAAATATTATATTCGAAATTCCTTAAATTCATTGCCTCATCACGAATATGATATCATTTCGTTTTCCAAACAACTATTCTATTTATATATAAATGACGAAAAATAAAATCAAATCTTTTTATACCTAGAATCTCTCCTTCATAGACAAAGGAACAAAGAAACTTACATAGACAAAGCAACTTACACGTATATACTTCTCGGAATCGCCTCTCCATTTGCTGACCAATGAGCTGGCAGTTATGTTAAAAAAGGTGCAATGGCATTCTGTCGCGACTGCCTTCGCTAACATCGTTTTCCCTGTTTTGTATATTTCTTGTAAACACGTACAGAAATGAAAAGAATGCGAGTATCTTACCTGTACCAGGTGGGCCGTACAGCAAAATACCTCTCCAGGGGGAAAACGGGCCATCAAAAAAGATAGGATACTCAAGGGGATACACAATGGCCTCCTTAACAGCGGTTTTACATACTTCTAGGCCTATAACGTCATCCCAATGTACATTTAATTTGTTTACTATGATCTCCTGTGACGATACAAAGATAAAATGGCATCTTCTCTATATTAAGTAAACGTTACGTAATTTGATATTTGAAGCGTTACTGAAATCACGTCATCGTCGATATACGTTGAACGGTTTATCGATGGGAATTTTATCGTTTAAAAGCTTTACGATACGTATATTAATCGAAAATAACTTACGCATGAGATGTCCTCAGCAATCTTTCGTAATTCCAGATTATCTTAATAAAGCTTTTCAATGCATTTCAATATCTTCAATTGCATGGATTGTTCCATTGGGACGTTAAATAGCTCTTCTGATGAACGTCCATCACTCTCATTGGGGAATAGTGACTTCACTGTCATTGCGAGATTAATATGATTCTTATTGTCATCAGTTATCTTCTGCTGTAGATTTGTCTCTTTCACAGGCTCACTTCTCGCTTCTTTACTAACAGATTTGGCTTTTGTCTCAATACTTCTACAAACACTGGATCATATTGTAATACGATACGTTGAATATGATACGTTGAATACCGTTTAATATCGTTAAATAATTTAAATTCTTACGTTTTGCTTGCATTTGTCACTTCCCTCGTCATTTCCCTTCCAGTTATTTTCTTACACAATATGGGATATTTTTGAAATTTCATCTTGTAATAATTTTCATACTCTGCAACGATAATTTCCAAATCGATGTTGTCGCAGACCCGATGTTCTGGAGATAGACGAGCTTCCCGGAATAATACATCGCTAATGTCTATATACCTAAAGAAATGTAGTTTTTAATTAATTATAGTTTTTAACTGATTAAAAATATTTTTCGCAATGACTGAACACTATAAGATAACCATCAAACAACTGTTTTATCTCTAGGTAAGACAGGCAAAAGAATGTATTTACTATATAAATCCTCGAAGATAATTTCTTGTCTTCTGCTCTTTAATTTCCAATTTTTAGATGGATAAGAATAATTTGAATTTATATTTCATATATTTGTTTATAACTAGTTAATCTACATTATCGATTGAGTTATTCTTAACTACTGAATTACCGATGTCGAATTTTCAAATTTGGTTTCGCCTTCTCTTTCCACGATGTCCACTGATTTCGATTGGTCACTGACACTATTCAAGAGAATTGGAACTAGGAATATATTTTAATTATAATATACTCACCCATTGTGTTCCAAATAATCACATACAAGGTATAATATGTTCCGATGACGTTCCGAAATACGACTCTCCTCCTAATATAATTATTTTTTCATTACAATAATATAAGTTTTTTCATGTAATTTTTTGTTACATTTGCGAATTCAACGAGTTACACATGATTTTTCATGAAACACGAACGTTAAAAATATTTGATACAGCCTAATTATAAAAATTGTTAGAAGCAAAAGTCATAGATACTATGTGCGAGTATCGCATGAAACGAACAGCTATTAAGAGAACTGCAGCAATATTACAAATCAAATAACAAAACACACTCGTCTGTGACGTGGAAATTCTAAAATCTAAAATCTAAAATCTAGAATATTCCTTACCTTTTTTCGCAGATTATAAAATATCTTATTCATACTACCTTGCATCGATAAATCACCGTTCATAGTGACACTTTCAAATCGCCTATCGTTTCTCAATGGATACGAGAATATCCGTTTATTGCTTTAAAAACAACCCGTCCATTACGTTTCTCTTAAAAAATTCTTTCAACTCCGTTGAAAACCGAGCATTAAACAAGAGACAAACGATTTGTTGCCATGGAAATGTTTGGTTCACACATAAGCAACGCACAAATATAATGATAGAACAGCTGAGTGTGTGTACTGTATAGTAAGATGGATGCAACATGGAAATAGAAAGAGAACACCATGTATAGATACTTCCTGTCCTTGTTTAATCAGGCATGCACACTAGTGGACACTGACGCTGCTCGTATACCTCTGTTACATATTTCCTGTACAAGTGCGCGTCATTAGACAAGGACGGAACATCCTCTCTCTACTTCTCTATCGCGTTTTTAGTTCGCTCACGCGCTCTGTACTTATATCTATTACATTTCCACCATAAGCAGCGGCCGTGCAGTGACTTACAAAAGTTCCGAACGGTTCCATCCTGGGCGGACGGTTAATTGCGTTCGGTACTTCGAGACAGGAAGGTGAGTACAGAATCGCTCCTCTTAGTACTCTTATTAGAAGTGTTATCATCGAATATAAGTTTTTTCAATAAATTCTTATCGTTTTACAATCTTTCTAGAATACAATGACGTCAGCAATCGATCATTTTCGCGAATTTATTGTAAATTAATTGGGGGAATATCTGGAGTTCTTTATCGGTTTCGACTGTAAAATCAGCAACTATTCGAATTTTTCATTCATAATTGTGACGTTTTCGACTCTTCCGTTGCCAAGACCCTCTTGAGAGATTTTTGGCACGTTCCATCACCCTTGTTAAACGAGTGCACATTGGTGGATATATTGATTTCAAAAACCAATACGTGAACGAGGTTTATTATCTCACTAGGACAAAGAAATCCGTTTTATTCGCGAATTTTCCGTGTTTCTTCTTAATTTTCGTGAGTGTCTGGCGCGGAGCATTATTTGAATGAACTTTTCATCGTTCAGATTATATTTCGTTTAAAAAGATTGAAATTGATGTCGAGAGGAAATGAAACAAGGTGCTCGGGCATTCCATCGTTTCCCGGGGAAAGAGAAATATGAAAAAAACGGTCGTTCTTCCTTCTGCCATTTTCGTCCATTACCAAAATGGTATGACCCAAATGTCCCGGGCCGTGAATCAATCAAGCGAATTTTGAATAATTTTTGAATAATATCCAGTTAATAATTTGTGAAACAAATTAATTTCATTTTATCGTTGGAAACAAATTAGTTGGATTTTTCTTTCTTTAGCAGTTTTCGCCGGAGTTGACCTGACGTGCTACTTCAGTTTCCATCATCGCTTCTCGAAACTTCCAACGTCCTTGGTGTTGGAGTCTCCTTGCCCAGGTGAGTACATAGCTTCTAGATACTCGTCGCTGTTCATCCTTACGAGCCTCTCGAGCTTTAGTTGTCAATTGTTATCGTTAAAGGAAGAGAAGCTCGCGACAGATGTTATCGAACAAATCGTTTGTTCTCGAAAAGTTCGAACTTGTTCGTTGCGTTTGAATATATATGGACGGATGCCATTTTTCATGACATCTTCATGATTTGTCATGTCGTGAGTATAGCTTTGTGATTTATGTGAAATTTGACCACTATACCGTGATAGAAAAATATTTCCAATGAATTATAAATATTTTACATTGTGAATTATAAACATTTGTTAGAAATTATATCGTACTTGAGGTGAAAATGAACCATATATCTGCTTATGGAATACGAGGTAGTAAATCATTCGAAACATAATAACGATTAATTAAGTACATATACAATAACGTTTACGAATGAATATTGCGAATTATTGTATGGCTTTAATGCGGTATTTAATGTTTTGATTGCGGTCTTTGAAATGGTATCATAGGTGCTGATATAATATCGCGCGAAAAAGGAAAGACCAGTGGTTAATATTGCATGTGCACCAGTGCGTTGCGCTCGTCGGGGGTGGTTTTGACGCCGGTGCCGAGGAGAGGCGCAGAACGTGTTCGATCGACCCGCGAACGTAGCCCGTGCTCATACTGCGACAGAGTTCGTTTCAGTTAGGCTCAGTCGCTGTTTGTCCGTCGACAGCGTATAATCGCGTCGGCCTACGATTCCTTTTTTCTTCTTGTTTCTTGCGAACTCTCTCGCAACAGCCGTTCTATACGTACGCCGCCAGTATATTGCGTGATCATCGTTCCCGTTGCTTTCCTTACCCTCTCACGTCCTTCGAAGAAGACCTCCCTTTGGTTTTTCCTTGTTTGGAGGGAATTCATCGCTCGGACACATGGACTGCGAAGCACGAGGGTTGATCGAGGCATCAGCGTGATGTACTTTTCAGGTTTCATATTTTCTCTATGATACTTTCTAAGGAGAATTTGGAAGATATACATTTTTAGGAAATAAAGGTTTTTATGGAGTCATCGATAGGTTAGAATTTAATTAACTCTCTTACAACACTCTTACAACAATTAACTCTCTTCCAATTTTTTAATATATAAATTTAGCTTCCTCTATGGTGTTAGAGAACATAATGCGGGCATTTTATGATATAACGAATATATTCGTATATATTTTAGTTTATTCATTCGTCAAATTTCCCTAGTAGGCCGGCCTGCAGTTCACATGCAGCACTTAGTAAAAATTTGTTTTGTTAGAGGTTGGCCATTCTTCTTGCTATAAAAATATCGTGAAGTCATATCATATGATAAAGCACCTTCTGAAAGCTAGATGCTCGATAACGAGCCTAATGATTCTCGGTAGTTTGTAATGTCAAGCTTTGAATTGGCGAGATCGCTCTGCTGTCAAACCGCCGTCCAGCGGCGACCACATTCTTTAACCACGTTCAAGGGGTATATCACGCTACAGAAACCATCAAAGGGTTTGCAAGTTAGTTGCCTTTTAGAAGTGGGGCAATTGGTTGTTACATGTAATCCGTAGTTGCTGGCTGTTCTCCTTAGTCGCCATACATCATAGAGACGACAGTTATAGTCGCCAGTTGTCCTTGCTAATGGTTGCTTGTTGTCGCTAGTTAGTTCTCGTTATCGTTATGTATTCCATCAATCACGCGAAATTTAACGTATGGAAATTTATTCTTCTTTATTCTTTCTGTAGGGAGATTTTTTAAGACGAGGAAAATATAGAATATTTTAAGACGACTGTTTTATGATACAACAAAGTGGAAAGACGATTTAATTTTATAAAGTTTAAGGTAATTTTTTAAAAAACTTCGAATTTAAAAGATTCAAATAGATATCTTAAACGTAATTAAACCCTCCGTATCGTAAGAAATTAAATGAAACTGCGCAACAAAGTTAATACATTTAATGTATTATTTTAAACATTTATTTAAAAACATTTATTTAAAATTTAGCATTTGTCAGTTCGTTACATCTGCGGTAAAAGTTGTAACTACGAAGAAGCTTAACATATAGTGCGTCTCAAGACGACAGTAAAAAGTATTAAGAGATTTTTCGAGATTTTTTCTTTTAAGTTTCCAAGTACTTTTTCTATTTAACTTCTTTTTTTTTGCATTTTCTAACAATATTCGATAAATAGAGACGAAATATGACAGTTCTTAGTTCGGGGATTTATTGGTTCGAAAGTTACTTCAAAAGTGTTTCTGGAGTTCGTGCGGTTAATACTTTTAAACTACTGAGTACGACTCATTCCGTATGGCTGGACAAATCTTTGTTGATACTGTAAGCGTAACTGGTCCGGATATTGTCTTGTGGAGATAGAAAAATACACGAAGTATTGATTGAACTACATATTTTTTTAATTCTTTTTTAATTCTTTTAGTTCTTCATATATTGATAATAAAACGATATTCCGCTACTTTGAGCACAATATAGTAATGTTTAAATAAATAATAAAATTTACGCATTTCGTCTTCATGCGTCGATAAGAAAATGCAAAAAAAGTTAAAGAAAGATGATGCGCAGACGCGAAGTTTAGTCAGCAATAATATTTAAAACCTCTAAAATATATTGTACACATTTATTTGCAAATAAGCTCAATGAAATTGAACTGTAACTGTGTTTCCAATAATGTCTTCGATGTATTGCTCGCCATTATGTCGGATTAACAGCTCTAAGTGATCGACCTTAATCACTAAATGGCGGCCGTGATTCAGTGGTATAGCTTTACATATGACGGACATCGCAGGCGCTTGTAAGACGTCCATTGTGAAACGTTTCCAATAGCACCGTTTATGTGATGGTGAAATCTGAATATATATATCGCTGAAATATATATCGCTTATCACTTGAGTCTGACACGATCGTTTTTAAATAGAATCACAATTTTTTATTCTTTACAAAATCAGTCTTTAAAGATTATATGCAAATAAAATAGATAAATAGATAAATGGTTGTACAAACTTATAAAACAGATATTACAAGTATATCTAAATAAATGATATATTTATAAATTGTAATATTTGATCTAAAGTTTAAATAAATAAAAGAGATACTCGTGACTTACAATAAACGTATTTTTTTTTTCAATTTTTAAACAAAGCAAAAGTGGATAACAATTTTTCAAAGTGTAAAAATCAACACAATGGTTGGTTTCTTTAATTAATCAATAACGTTTAAAGTTAATTAATGTCCAGAGTGGTTTGTACATTTTGTATTTCGCCGTATTTCAACGTTCGATGTGTAAATAGAACTTGATGCCTGAAATATCGAAAAAATAATTAAATCCGATCGTTCCGTCGAATTTGCAAATTGTATACTCGTGTAAAATCGAGTGCGCTTGTGTATGCTGATACGAAAAGTGGTAGTATATTTTTCCTTTTTCGATTATCGTTATCACTTTTTGTGTGGAAAAATTAATTCCGTGAAATGGAAGTGCAATCAATACGGCTTATCACGAAATAATAGCACAACGACGGTACATATTGGTATTGACGTCAGCTTCGCAAAATTTCTCGAGTATCGCGGTCGACTATTTGGGTTAAGAATTCAGTTTCAAGGTTCTACAAGCACGAGTATCTTATGGATATGAAATTTTCAGTGTACATTTTAATAACCATATTCCATATTGCATGCTGCGGTCCAAGAAAAATCCGCAGTTAATATTCTGCTAATCCCTGCTGCTTTTAAAGACCATAAGTAGTCGTCCGTAAGGTTTAAAAGATTTCGAGTAGATTTGTATTACGTATTTTATCTTCTAATTTTTAAAGAGAGGGTCGTGTTTAATTAATTGAAAATGACGAAACTGTAATGGGACATTATTATCAAATATTAAACGTGGTTCCATTGGGTACTTTTATGGTCTTTGCGAGATATATATGCATTATACGTTGCTATTAGCAACGCGTAGCGATGAACGATGGAGAGCAGTACCTTCGTTATCTCGTCTCGGTTGTGTACATATCAGTAATGCACAGTACTCGTACTAAATATCTTACAAATTCCATACAGATTTTCAGATTAGTTTCGAATAATACCAACACGACCATGATAGTCACAGTACAGTATTAAATGGTGCCACTATGCATAATACACTCCTAAAATGTTTCTACAAATATATTTGTCCGAATATTTTTGTCAGCTACTATATCCTAACCACGATTTATTAAACAATATATAGATTTAAAAAAGAATATATAACGACATTACTTGTTTAGGCTAGATTGGTTTAACTTGTATAGTTTTAGTAACTGTGTAAGATCAAACAAGAACTTATCGTTAGTTTGGCGATATTTGATTACACGAAGCAACATAATTGCTTTGAAACTCAGGACAGAAAACAATGTCAACCGGTAGACGCGTTTGTCTGGTGAACGTGTAACGCGTGAATAATAGATAGCGACAATCACGCGAACGCTAGTTACAGTTGACTTGGCTTACATTGTAGCATTCAAACTAGAGTATACGAGCCGTAAGCACTATTGAAAGTTCAAAGGTCGACTAGTGAGCTTCATCCTATCTCATTTTTTAATCAGGCGATGGATCGATTTGAAATCGTATTGATTTCGAGGATTATTATAGTTCTGTGGAAATTTTAAAGCGTGGTTTGTCTAATCTTGTCTCGTTAGCTACAGACTCTTTGGCGAGCAGCCTGAAACTTGATCCAGTTTCGAGAAAATGAAAAATTCGTTTCTTCTCTTTGCTTCCCTGTTCCTTCTTTCCTCCTTTTTCCCTTTTTACATCGCGTTAAGATCCGTTAAATAATATTGACTGCCGTGGACGCTGGCTGAGAAGTGCACTTTATAACTAGCTTTAAAATCACTGACGTCGATGAGGACAAAGGTAAGTTAGAGGGTCATTTATCTGAGCTGGTGTTATTCGACCTGAACTCTGCAGCTTTTCAGAGTTTCTTTCGTTTTTCTTTTAAGAGCAGAGATGTTAATTGGTCTCTTGTTACGTGTAAGAAGTATGTACTAAAGCTTATTTATCACCAATTGGTTGCTCAAAGTCGAGATATACATACCTATATTATATTAATACGTTACAGAAGATTACGCGTTAGTTAGCTTATGAGAATTTATAGTGTGTCACAGATCACAAAAGCAGAATGACTACTTTTTCATAAACGATATATGTATATGAATTGAAAGTTTAACTATTACGTCACATAATAGTATCACTTCTCTCGATAAACGTCGTCGAGTGCATATTGTTAAAGAATATTAGCCATTTGAATTCAATAGTTTCGAAGATACTAATGCTTCTGTGAAGTTTTTGCAGGCTGTTAATTTTTTATTGAGATACTACAAATTTTAAATAACTTCGATTAGAAATAAAAATCACATTACATTAACGCGTAGAATGTAACGTAACGTAGATAATGTAAATATAAATTATATTACAAGGAAACAATACGGGTAGGTAATGTGAAACATTCTGGTTAAAATTGCATCCTTTGAAGGCTAGGACACACAGTACTTACGAAGTAGATTAAGTACCAAATGGGGTACTTAAGAAAATTCATGTTGTCATTGTTTAATAAACATCTTCAGCTAATAGCTTTCTGCAAAAGCTGGTTTAAGTTATGCTAGCTTATTCCTTATTAATTGCAATTATATTGTTCGTATCTCCTAGAGGATTAACAATCCATTTTTATAATGGATAATAAAAGTAAATTCCTATTAGGTTGTGCCAAGTTTCTTTCGTTTTATAAAGAAATGACAGTTATGTTATTCTATATTATTTTATATTAAATTGGAAAAAGGTGGATCACACGTAATTCAATAAAATAATATAAAACGAAAAATGTTGTACATCTATTACTTTCTTATAAAACGAAAGAAACTTTTGGAACAACCTAATATTTTTCTACTACGACGCTTCTACAGTGCTAAAATATTTGATAAAAATGTTAAGAAATTCTAATATTGATTTAAGCGTATCGATTTATCTGCTCTTCATATTTGATCAAACAGAAATTGTTAATTATGATTTCCACTTAAAAGCGGATTGCATATTATGAGGATAAATTATCAAATTCATCTCTAATATACACATTAGAGAATCATTCATAGCCGCAATCCTGTTTACCGCTAACATTGCTGGTACTCAATAATTCATTAGGTGACTGCTTTAGCCGCACAGAATACACCTGTAAATAATTAATCGCCATTAATATTCCATCGACTTTTGAAAATCCCTCATGTGATCTATTTCATGCGATGAGAATATGTATAAATTGAGATTGCGATCGACCATCCTCAGTCGGATAAATCGAGTGATTCAAATTATAACACAAAAAAAAGTTAAAACTAGTTACATTATCTTTTTCAATTTTTATGTATTATTTGGCGGAAGAAACTTTGGTAATTGGTAAGTAAAGTTCACCTCCTTAATGTTAATGATTTTAATATGTTATTAAGCTCAAAGTTCTAAGGAATTTTCTATATATATATACATATACATAACTGTGTGCGTATATATATAATATACGTATAACAGCCAAAGTTCAGCTCTCAAGTGTACGCAAAACTTTTATGTTCATTTTACGCTATACCAGTATGTTTCATGAATTTGTTTGCTAACAGTATCGAAACAAATAACAAGCAGAGGACGAGCTATTCATGAATTGTTTTGCCAGCGTGTACGCTGCCAATATTTTCTATTTGAGAAAACATACTTGTTGCTATTGCAACTACAAATATTTTTACAGTCGACGCTTTTGCCGTGAATCATTGGCTAACATGTAAAATCGAGAAAAAACATGGTTTATTGTGATGGAAATGTGGAAAACCGCAAAACCGATATAGAAGGGAAAATAAAGGAAAGGAAGGTAGGGATAAGTAGAAGCTTGGGGCCAAGTTTAATTCACTGAAACCGAGCTGCTTGTATTATCACAAAACAAAATTGCCAGTACGTCATTTCCGTACTCTCGTCCTCGCGAAAATGGTTTTGCTCGTTAAGAAAAAACGAAGAGACAGGGAAGAGAGGAAAAAGCAAACGGAGAGCGCTTTAAAAAGCTGGCGAACCGTGTGTTACCACAACGAGACACGCGGTGCTATTTGTCGCTTTAAATTGTGTCGCAACTCGTTTTTGAGATCTTTGCCAGGGACGCGTTAAAACACGCTGCAAATATATTTCTGGCTTTTCTGGGGTTTAACTGAAATATGACAAATAACGTTGTAAAACATATGTACTTATGACTTACAGAGTAATTGAGTGTACAAAATATAATAGCCAGCGATTTAGGGCTTTAAAAGATCAAAAGAAAAGAAAAGAAAAGAAAAGAAGAAAGATAATATGTTGCGGCAGTTTAAGTCGATCTAAGAAAATAGATAACGGGAGGGGGGGAGGGCAAAGCTAGTTAATCTGGAAAGAATCCAAGCGTCAATTTCAAGCATTTACAGAGAATCAAGCGGGCTGATTAAGGTCGTGAGTTGAGCAATTATCCCGCGTTAGGTTCAATCAGGTTAGTCCCACGCGAAATTGATCCAACCATGCGAAAACGAGTGTATTCTGATTTCTGTTGCAGATACTTCTGGCTATTGCTGGTCACTGCTAAATTTCTTTTCTGATCCGCATCTGATCGCATCTGATCTGATTACAACTAAGAAGATGTATTGTTGGAGATTTTTTTTGAAAGTAATCATAATTGCGGTCTCCGTACCGCCTGTCCCTCTTTACGCTTTTTCGTTAAAGAATGGTAAGTTGATACTGATTAATTATGCGATCGAAATCCTATATAATGGCTACAAAAAATATTTGCATCATTATTCTCGTTTCCTAATGAATCGCTGTTTTAATCAAGTTTTATATTGCATCAAATTTCTGTAGTTACACGAAAGTACTAAATTATAGAAAACTTGATATGCACGGATTTAATTAACTGATAAAGTAGTCAATATATAGGCATTATTATTTATTATATTATATATTATAGGCATTATATATTAGTAATGTATATATACACTTTTGAATTTTAGCCTTCTATTATTCTTATATCCTTTAAACGTCATTTCAAGCTACAAGCGACTTTAACTCAAATAGCTCGATTTCAAGTTCTAACGTATACTGTAAAGCACACTTGCGAAGTGAAACAGTAAACACGATATGAAAACTCTCTCCCCAGTAAGAAATCGAATATCCAATTTCAATCGTGCTTCATCGATGAAGCATCAATGCTACGTAGAAGCATCGTGGCAGCCGCAATGCGGATCCGTTGAACAAAAATTTCCTGGCACGATCGTTTTCGTAACGCTATTAGCCGTTTCAGTATCAGGGATGTTTTAAAAATCCGTATCGGATTGTACCATGAAGCGCAATAGCGCTTCGTTTATTTATTTACGAGAAGTGCCGATCAACTCGATTGCACTGCTCTTTTTTTTTTGTCGAAACATACCGTTCAACGCGTTCACGCTTCACTTCATCAGCTATATCAGAAACGTTACACTAAAGAGTCAAAAGGTTGCCAAATATTCGTGCTTTACCTTTTGTTTGTGTGACGTTCTGTAATTGGTTTTTCAATTCAAGAGGTAATTTATACATTAGTTTTTTCTTTATTTGGTTTACGATTATTTGAAAGAAAAGTAATTACGAGAGGAAACTCTGATAGACTAGCGACAAGCTACGTTCGGAACCGAGCGCGTTGTGAATTGACAATCGTAACCAAACATCGCGACACAGTTCACCACACTACGCGTACAGCATGATCACGCTGAGTGGCGTTGAAACGGTTAACGTAACTGCGCGTACGACCGTCGAATGGCAAAGATATTCAAGCTGAGAATCGTTTTCAGATGCTACAAACAGCAGCTGTGTTGACTTTCATGGAGAAACCATTCGACATGCTCTTACGCTTGAGGACGGACTTTCGGTTTGCAGTTACTGCATCTGCTATAATTCGAGGCCGGCCTGGTGCACGTCGATCGTATGCCACCCGCCCGAAGTGAGTATATGCTCATTACTTAAACACTTAACACAACCAGAGAGAAACTAAAGCACACCGTTAACGCTTGCACGCTGGTCGTTAAAGCACATGCTACGCGAATAGGGTACACAGCGATTCATCTAACTTGCCTTGAATTACTTTTACAAAGAGAAACATGGACAGGAATAATTTTTTGTTACGAGTCGTTTAATTTATTCGTTCGTTAGAACGATTGGTCTGACAAATTCAAAGTCTTGTTCCGTATAAATATTTTTAAACAAGCACGTCATAAGCTTTGTATATTTTTTTTATCGCAACGAAACTGTTCAGAGAAATGTTGAAATTATTAATTACAAAAGAAGACATTTACGTTGTAAAAATGTTAGCGAAAACATTTGTGAAAAAGTTACTTTGTTATAAATTCTACAAAAAGAAATATTGAAAATCACGCCCCATTTATTCAGTTGCACGTATGAAAAGTATTTTGCATTCGCGCAAAAAAATCCCTTAAGGATACATATTTTATAATAATTGGAGTGTCAAAGTTATTACGCGGATTGGCGTACCTTAACCACGTGCCTTTTAATGAAACTAGGTTATTCATTTGTTATTCGTTCCTAACTTTCAACTTTATGATTTTTGCGGAATAAAATTTTATATTCCGGTTCAGTTTATAAATGATTCATTTAGAATTTAATAAAATTAGAGTTACAGCAGTGCAATTTAATAAAGAACAAATAATCATTTGTACTTTATTAAAATGTTCTTTTAGCGTCTCGTTTTAATATTTCTCTAATAATATTTTGTTAACCGTTATATTTAAATGAAGGTTTTCAAAGCAGAGACGTACTTTAACGTAGGAAATGGACGTACATTTATAATGAGAATTCAGAAGCAAAAATATTTCATACAAAAATAAATATTCCCCATGTGTAAATAGCTACGTTATGACTTTTATATGTATCTAACGTTTTTCCATGCAAGGTAACGTATATTTGCTTCTTCGCTTCTTCGCTTCTGAGTAGTAAAACCTGGCATTCATGCGGCTGATAGGTAGTTACGCGCTGACAACGAAAAACATAAAATGAATAAAAAGCATGAGCCATCCTATAAAAAAAATAAAGCTGCTTTTATCTTTCATTACATATTCGTCAGAATATTGTTAATAAATATTTAAGTTTAGATTTCATAAATTATGAATTTAAATAATGATTTAAATAGATGCATAGGATTGGACATTTATTTATATATGTATCTGTGAACGCTTTTTGACATAAAATTTTTATAACGACTAAAATGACATATTCCGATATTAAATTAATTTGATGAGAATAAAAACTGAATTTTTTAAACGAGATTTTGTATGAAGTTACATTTATTGGGAGAAATTCATTCTTTTATAATATGATAAAACGAGACTCATAGTCTGTATAAATCATTTCATGGAATATTATGTGTATGTACATGTGTTCTACGCTTTTATTATAAAAATGCTAAATGAACATAACGATCAAATGCATCGACAAATGCATTGAACATATCGATTGTTATTTTGAAAAATTGATTATCTTTTATTTGTTTCGAACTACAAATTGATTGAGACATTCGTGTTTGCTAAATTGCGAATTTAACGCAATGAAGTCGTCTGAATCCCTTGCTAGCATGTAAATATAGCGTCGAATTAACAGGTCAATTACTTGAGGTTGGAACTGAAAGAAAGAGAAAGATGGAGGAGGTCTTGCCTTTGAATGCTGGACACTTCTAAAGCCCACAGTTCGCTGAAATTGCCAGAGAATTCAATTAAATGGCAAATTAAACCATTGAACTGAATCTGTTTCCAATCGTGAGCTTGGAGGTTCTACCCTTTGAATTTTTAAACCAGTCACCCTTCTTTTGTACGTATGGTAACGAATATAATTCATAAACTAATGAAGTGTGTAATTCAATTGAAAGCTCTTTTCACTGAATTCAGTTTAGACTAAGAAAAATGATATAATAACGAAATTATCAATTTACAATTTATAGAGCGTATACTTTATTCGAAAGTGAAGTTTATTACTGCAAATATTAGTTGGCTATTTATAGCCTGTTTGAAAAGGTGATTTAATTTCGATTGATTTTCGATAAGTTTTTGTTGGTTTACTCAGGTTAATTAATCTCTAATAAAATAGAAATACCAATCCGGTAGTATAATTGCTTTCTTGCTTATTACTTTTTTACTAATTAGCGATGCACGATTCCAGACCAGTAAATATTTTTCCATCGGGAGAAGTCAGGTCGAGAGATGCAAGATTTATACGCTCGTTCTGTCAGTTATCCCAGTGTCTGTTACGCGATAGAAAATGAACGAACTGAATAATAAATGCATTATCGGCATGAAGATTGCTTGATGTAGGCCACCGCTTTTTTTCTATCCTTCCGATACCATTTTTCTTTTTTCTTTCTTTTTTTTTTTGCGAAACACTTTGCTAGTCGTGAGAAGCAGCAATTCCCTTCTGCGAATCAATTACGGTTCACGAGAAATTGTATTATAGCCTGGAACGTATTCAAATTATCTTCAATTATTCTCGGCTGTTTCCATTTCCATTCGTCTCTTACGTAAGTACTCGTTTGATGTACGTACATAGTGAGACAATAATCGTTAACACCTTTAATGTCTTCAGTATTATAGAATAAGACGCGAAAATACGTTGAAACCTGACTTTTAGATTCGCGAGACTCTATAAGGCTTCGAAAGTCTCTTGTTTCAGGCCGAATAAAAAATTGTAGATGAAGAATTACATTGCGAGGTCTGTTAAGGAAAATTTTAAATCGTATCGTTGTAATAGGATTATTTCAGCGAGGGAAATTACGTGTTGCGTGCGAAGCCACGAGCTTTCTTTCAGGCTAATATACATAATTGTCCTATCGAACTTTCCATCTAAACCGTTGCGCTCACACGTGGATTTTGCATTTCAATTTTCTTACTTACAGTCCAGTCCAGTGAGACCAAGTTAAATTTTTCAGCCCTCCGAGGTAGAATATGTTTTATAGAGAGACGTACAACGCCACGAAGGGGAGACAGATCAATAAATTGGGTTATCTTTAAATTACTGACAATCATTTGATCGACGCGGTTTCACCGACACCGAGTCCCCCGGCAACGTCTGTCAAAGCTTATTTACCGATACACTGAAATCAGCCACAATCATTTTACCGACGTCTTCCTTTGCTGACAGTTATTATACTCGCTGTCATATGTTATCGTTGATTATACATCTTTATTTACAAATTCGTTTCCGTGTATAACGAAACAAAGGAAGAAACGAAAATGATACGTTTCATGACGCATTGTTAAATTATTAATTAACCAGAGTTACATATCTACATGAATGCTTTGAAATGTCAGTCATAATTCATGAAAATGGATACAAGCCATTTTACTATACATAAATAGAATTATAAAGACATGTTACGTACTAATGCTTTTACGAAATATATTTCTGTATACGTTTGACGTTTCTGTATTATTCCTTATGTGCTTTCTGCTCTTGTGTTTAGCTCGTCGGAAGTAAAAATACGTTAAGCGAATCAGCTAATCTATTCGAGCGTTTCAATGGCTCAGTCTTCTCTTATGCAACTACCAAAAGAGAAGATAAGTCTTTGGTTATACAACATTTCATAACGTCCAAAGTAACGGGGCACTAATTAGTTGAAACTTTAAGACAGACCAGATATCGGTCATCGTCCGTAAATACATTTATTACGATCGTTTAAAGTTTAAAGAAACACCGTTATAAAATCGTAATACGAGACAAAGCGATTCAGAACTCGAATTCATTTGTTGGAACGACGCCATGGGCAAAAGTAGATAATGGAAAATTTAATACGATACGATTTAAAACTTTCTTCCAAAGACCATTTGATAGCGCCGACGTAATCAAGAGTGTGACGATATTGCCAGAGACGTTTCTGCAAATAGAAGACTAACTGATTTACGAATTGCCGTAACACGATTGCCGCTGGTAGTATGGTTAGTAATCGCTTTATTGAATTTTCGCTTGATGTGACATCGTCGAGAGTTTCTAGCGAAATTCTTCTCCCTGTAAAACTATGTTTCTACAGCAATGGCTGTAATTTTCGAGTTACCGTTTGCGAAGAAATCTTTTTCTTTCTTACGTGTAATAGATTATTTTTAAGTTTTAAGTTTTAAATTACATTGGTAACCTTCTATAATTTATTACTCGAAGGTGGTAATTTTTTCTTAAATAGTTTGTTTTTCCTATAATTTATTATAATATATTTTACTACAGAATCCTCAAAAACATGATGTATGTATATATATCCTGAAATATTATCAGTCTATTGTCAAGTTATAGAACATTATGGAAATTGCCAATTAAAGTCATAAAAAACAAAAAATAAGGAAGTTCGTTAAAATATGTGATTTTCCAATCAAGATATAGAATTTATTCGAGTAATATAGATTACGGTAGAGATGGTGACGGTAACAACGAGTGGACTGACTCTTCGTGCGAAAACAAATTGGAAGCGCAGAGCGATGTATTGTTTCAGCGAATATCGATTTTAAAGCACGGTTTTAAAGTACGTGTGCGTTTGACTAGGTGTGTTAATTAATATTGCTGTCTGATTTTCGATATGTAAATACAATATCTACATATCTTTAAACTTATGATAATTGAACTAACAATTTTTTTAAATTTAAATTAATATTTATCCTTTTAAATGCAACAATTTTTTTTAATAATAACTTCACGCGTAAGTCAGCTGCGCACATATTTGATCGTTCTTTAAAGCTTGAATCTCTGCGAAGAGAAAAAATCTTTCAACCAACAAGAACTGGTTCTACGTTTTCTATCCATTTCCTTCCAGATAAATCTCTCTATCTAAAATCCTTATTTCCGTATTTCCTTGAAAAGGTTAAAGTCGTTTTGTATAAAATCCAACGTAGAGAAGAAGGAAGATCCGCAAAAGATTCTTTCAGCTTTCCCTATGTTTGAGCTCGAATCAAAGCAATCCTATTCCCAATAGGGTGACTATGCGTTTAACTTCTCATAGAATCTCTCTGATTCCGTGTGATACCTTCGGTGTTTTTGAAGTATGTAATTGATGTCGTAACGTCGACGCTTTGCAGTGCGAATTCAATTTTGAGTTGCAATTTCCCTGTTTGCGTGGCAAAAGCATAAAAAAGCATAAAATCGATAGCGCACGTTTCGATAAACACGTTTTCTTTGCTGATGGCGCACTGTAAATATAAATATTTGAATAAATATCGCGAATTTCATGTTGCTAAAAGATTTATACTATTTATTCGTAAATAACTGTTGCATATGTTTAAGTTGAAACCACTGCATTAGGTCTTTTTTCTTGTTTAAAATTATTTGTATTGGTAAATTGAATGAAAGTTCTAACATGTAATTTGTTCTTCTTTTATAAATAGTTTACAGAGGATAAAGCGTGGGTAACTCACGACTGTCGCGATCATGACACTATACATACCTATGTATAGCACGTATACTAAGCTAACTAAAATAGCAAGTCAGAAAAATGGAAACTTAGGAAAATCTAAAGGAAGATAAAACGTTCGAGCCTTGCCAGGAATATAAGATGCTAAGTAATCTTCCTAAGTAATCTCCTCCAGCTTTTTCTAGTTTGATCAATAATTATTAGTACATGTTAGGAAAATAAATAGAATTTTTGTTCTCAAGCGAGGTATAATTTAAATTTTGTATGTACACAAAAATGTTAAATATCTGTAATAAACATGGTATAATCAATTTTTTTTACATAAAATTATACTGTATAGGCTATTGTTATTTAAACATTTTAAATTGGATGAAGGAAAAAAATGACGCAAATAAAACGTAGGACATTTTAATTAAAGAGACTAATATAGAGATTTATCTACTTAACTGTGATTAAATCATCTCCACTTAACGCTCTACCTCTTCTATTAATTATGCTTCGTTAAACTATGATTACAGAGGATGGGTTTTTTGATAAAATGACATTCTGACAAATATATATAGATCGATATATATAGATATAGATAGACAAATATATAGATTCTTACAACAGTAGTTATGAATGAACAGTAGTTATTGTATCAATTCCGTTCTTCAGAAGCTTCATTTGTGAAAAGACAATTCGCCAGAATATGGATTCACTGTAGTTATAGCTATAGGATTTCAATCTAGTTGACAGACTTGCTTTACGTAGAGAATATCTGTCTCTTGTTCTACCTTATCGCGATTCTCTCCTCATCTTATACGCTTTGTCGAGCAAAGTAATATTGGCATATATCTCGGCTCTGGTTACAATCATTAGTTTCCGCCTAAACGGTTAGAATCACATAGCTCGCGCTCTACTCTCGTTTATTCAACATTCAGGCCATATGGTCGCATGCGACGAGTTTTATGTTAATTCCGACCGATTACAATACCTTTCTTTCGTTTACAAGGAACGACGAGACTGGCAGTTGCGTGATTTCCAATGCAAAAGCCGCGATATCTGCACGATAACCTAACCTCAACCGATTTTGTTGTACTATTCTTATGTGGACTTCGTTTGTACCACTTTCGTAACAAAAATAGAATACGTAGAACACAGCATTCCGTTATGCGATATTGTCGATTCCTAACATCCGAAAAATCAGAGATAATTTTTTCCCTACAGTTGTACATTTGTGTGAAAAATTACGAACGTAAAGTTGTTTGGTGCATGCACAGTCCTCCCCTATCCTGCATTTGCGTGGACATGCTAGAAAGATTCACTTTTCCACGGTGAAACTGTATGTATTATAATTTCATTTTTACAAAGGTCGAACATCCTACTATGCATAAATTTAATATTAATATAAGCAGGTTTCGTGTTAAGTATTACATCTGACGTATAAGCACACGTGTGTACGAGCCTTGGTTTTAAATGTCTTATAGTAGACACCGAAAAGATTATTCAGTTGGATATCTGACTCAACATCAATATTTTACTAGGAGATAACATGTTAAGAACACGTTGGTGGATGGCATGGGAGATGATGAATGAAGACATACTTCTGTGAGATACATAAAATAGTAGTCAGAACGTATTTTGGCGCTTGGGGACAGTGATACTGTCGCTGGTGATACTGTCATACACCTCCATTTATAAACTTTCGAAAATCGATGTGACCTTCAAACTTTAGTGTATTCTGTTTCACAGCACAAAATGTTTCCGAAACGTACGTTTATTGTTACAATGAACTTGACTAATGGCTCTGAAATACTATCCTTGAAAAAACAATGGGCGAATTGGAGCAAAGAAAAGAAGGAAATAAACAAAGACCTTGTTGGTTCGTAAAAATAAAATATGCTACAGGAAAAACTTTTTCCAACGGATTGAGATGCGACAAGCTTTAAAAGCTATGACGCGAATCGAGCGTTTGTCTACAAAAGCGCATTTTCGGTGGATATATAGATATACATGTATATGTGACGAAATATACTAAAGCAATATTGACCCTTTGTCGCTGAAAGTATCAAACTACAAAACTTCCTTTCAAATTTTCAGAATAAGGAAATCAGGATCATGATAAATAATTGGAACATAATTAAAAATAATATATCCTCTCTATGAGATAATGGATACATTGGTTCATTTAATTTTTATGGATATTCAAACGCTTCTGTGAAATAAAACGTCAAGATTATAGAGTATAAAATTCATAGCTATGAAATAACTAAAACTCTGATGTATTATTAAAGATATACGTTAGGTTGTATGTAGTGATACATACAAAGATTACATGTACAAACCCATAATTAACACAATGCTACCGCAACTATTCTGCAATCTACCTTGCCCAAAACACTCTTCCAGTCACCTCCAAACTCTTCAATTCTCTCCACCTAACCACCCACAAACCATTCACAAACATGCAATTCTCGACAAAAGAAGAACTTATCGTCAGTTGTCCTTAACATCTCGTTCATTCATTTGGTCCCTATCCCCCTATTTCCTCCCACTGCGATGATCGCACTACATTTTTCCACGTCTCTATTCTATTCTCTGGATGACCTGAATTCTCGAGCAGTCGAGTGACGGTTGATCTCTACAATTGATCGATTTCTGTTTATTACAGCCATGCTGGAAATTTCGCTTTGGAAAACGATGTTGTGAGTTTGAATGCTTGGACCACGTAAAAAACATTACCGGAACCGGTGAAATTTATGTCCTTGAGGATAAGATATTCTCCAGCTCCTCGACTCATGAACAAACTCTACTCTGGGCGATGAGCTCAATGGTGCTGTTGCGGCTATTCTAATTTTTCAACAAGGATCCAGATGGCGCCGTTGACGAAATTCAATCATTATAAACGTCAACGATCAACATCAGCCATCAGGCAATTTCATATTTGTGACTTATTTCTTCTGTGTTATTTCTTCTAATTTTATTGTTAGTTCTTCAATTTGTATTCCAAAAGATTGAACTCTTTTTACGTGCGTGTATGTTTTTCTTTTTTTTGTAACTCGTCGAGTTGCAATTCTAATTTTCGCACTTCCTCCTTCATGTCCTCTATGTGCTTCTCGAACTCTTGTGTCGTCCTGTCTTTGTCGGAACATTCTACTTGAAGATCAGCGAGTTGATGCTCGGGATCGTAATTCAATTTTTCGTCGTTAGCAGTAATAAGCTCACGTAACTTCACTTTTGAACTTGATCTTGTTTGGTCTTGATTGTGTTTTCGTGGTGCTTGTGGTGTTCTAAAAGTAATCGTCACGTTGCTTGCATTTTTAGTGCACATTGATACACTGCACTCTGCAGTTCTGTCTGTACATTTTCTTCTTTTCCTTTACTCCTCTTTCTCTTTCTAATGAATTCTTTTTATTCCGTAAAATAGTTTTTGTATATTCAATTTTGTTAAGTGCAATCCTTATTTCTGATAACTTACTTTTATTAGATAATTCTTGTGAAACTTCTACTACATCTTCCATATCATTTTGAGTGCGGCTCCTACCTTCAGTAAATTTAATATCTTGAACCGTATCATTAATTTCAATAGCTCTTTCGGTATCAAGTAAATCGCACTTATTATTTAATATACCTTTTGAATTGACTTCTGTCTCTGTATCTTCTTCGAGTTTTCTTCGTTCTTCTAATCCACCCTTCTCATTTTCTAGGATCTTCCTTGTTGTTACGCCGCCTAAAACATCTGCACGCCAGCCCGCGCCAGCTCGAGCCACCGGACAACAACCGGCCTGCGTAACGTCACTTCGACCCTCAATAAACCTAAGGACCCACCATAACTTTCACTTCCCTGTATTGTTTCGCCATGTGTCTTCAATGCGTCAGGTCGGGCCCATCAATGTGTCATCGGTCTTTTCAAGTGCATAGTTTCGTGGAAAAGACCTACGTGACCCTGGCCACGAGCGTCTGCGGAACATGTGTGCGGTGGGCCTAGGAAAAGGGCAATAGAATGCGACAATAGTTAGTCGAGGAGCAGAGTGCGAGTCGAGAAACAGAGTGCGAGTCGAGCGGAGACGGAGGTTGCGAGTGGCGTTGCCGAGAGAGTGTGGATTGCGCTGTTTTCTGTACGTTTGGTATGAATAGTTCAAGTTAAGCCACAATCGTCTTTTCTGTCTGATTAACATCTCTATTGTCCACGTTTTGTAAACATATTACATCACGATATTACATACATCTTCTCTCCTAAATATATTATAGTGCTAAGTCCATTAATACATTAATTTCCATTATAAGAGCCCTGCTCTAGCGTACATATCTATCACATCTTCGTGCGACAAGTTGTTGACTATTTATTTCTCTACGTCAGTGTAATCTAAGTGTTGGAAATATATAATTTATAATTCAGTGAATCACAGTGTTATACAAACTCAATCACCCCTATTATCGTCTCTCCTCGCGGTTACGTCTCCCCGCAATTGGTCGGAATTTACACTTGTATTTTCATCTTCTTTAACTTCGACTTTATCCGATCTCCTAGGTCTGCCTCTATGTTTCGCTTCATCAGTTGCTATTATTACACCCGTTACTGCATTATCATTTTCTACAGATTTATACCTATCGCTATCACTAGCTGTGTTCGTTAAAAGAACTTCCCTTCGTTGACGAACTTATCAGTTGTTTCGTTTTCACTATCTGAAATTGATTTTTGTTTAACACCTCTTTTTTCTTCTTTGGCAAATTTATTTTCTACATTTTCCGATGCCTTTTGTTTATTAATTATTTCAGACTTGTCTTCGATTAATTTCGTCTTTAAAGCGCTTCGCAAAATTTTATTTGTGTTTGATTGTCTGGTTTGATTATAAACAATTTCTTCAAATTTTGGCGAAGTAGCAGGCTTTGCAGCAACATTATAACGACTGCTCCGTTTACTACTATCTAACATAGATGGAGATGGATTCTTGTCATCTTTATTCTCTAAAGACTTCTCTTGTGTATTAGCATCTAAATTTCTCGACATAAGATCTGCTGAAGTTTTTGATTCTGTAGTGTCACACGCATTTTTCGCTGTCATCATTTGGTCTTCTTCTATAAGCAAATGTTCATTATTGTAAGCATTATCTCTTGCTTTTTGTATGGATTCTAATGATATATTTTGTTCAACGTTGTCTATTGATTTTGTATCATTTTCAGCAGTTGATTTACTAACTGCTTCTAATTCCTTCGTTTCAATTTGGTTTTCTTTATTTGTATCGCCGTCCAAAATATTTCTCATTGAAATATTATCCTTCTTGTTATGATCTTTTTCTGCTTCTCCTAAACTTTTACTTTTTTTGTCAAACCATTCTTGTAAATTTTGAGTATCTTGTGACGAAAATGGTGACAAATCATTATACAATACTGCAATATCTTCTTTCCTTCGTTTCACAGACTCTTTCTGGTATTCTGTTGAGCTATTGACATCAAACATTAAGTCTGTTTTAATGAAAATATAATCCTGTGAAGCGGTGTCAATTGATACTTTCTTTTCATAAGAATGTTCTACATTAGACTGCAATTCTTTTGAAAATTCTTTCAAAACCATTTCTTCATTTCCTACAGTAACGTCTGTTTTCTCCAAGCTTTTGTTCAAATTATTAGAAACTAAACTACCCTGATAACTCCGACTAGTCGCTGCTTTAATAGTCTCCTTTAACAGTTTTCTTAACTTGATTTCGTTCTGCTTCTGCATAGCGTCTAGTATGGCCCGAATACTTGGATCCACACCAGTAGCCATAGCCAAGCCGGTGAAAATTATCCTTTGTTCCGTGGTATATATAGGGTAAAACGAATGGTAGACCGCAGCATAGTGGTTTCCAACGATCCACACTTGTTCTAATTCCTCACTCAACGTCTTTCGTGTCCATTGACGTAGAAAAAAGTAAGTTATTGTAATATCGGAATATATTAAAGGTGTAATTTTGTCCGATTAATATTGGTTAAATGCGTTAAAGTGAAATGTTATTTACCTATTCAAGATAGCAAAGTAAACATACCATATAGAGGATTTACTACTGTTAACACTCGGTATTCTCGTATTCAAAGTATTTAACCAAATAATTTGGGAATCCAGCGGACGAGCTTGTATTTAATATGATTATATTTAATATAACAACTTTACTCAATATACGCGTAGGATTTTAAATGTCATGAGGGTTGCAGCGGACTCAATTTTAATGTACCTCGATATCTTAGCTTCTTATAATATCCTAATAAAATGTTATTTATCGATTACAATTGTCCTGTCGTATTTTATAGTGTTTGCTTTATAAATGTGAACTTTATTCAAAAAGAGTTCATCGATGATTATCCATTACAGGTTGTTAATAAACCTGAATTATGCACAAAGGAATTGCCGTTAATAACTTAAGATTCTCTGCCCGTCGTACAGGGTACATATAGTAATTATTCTCGACGATCGTAACGTTTAAGTCCAATTCGAGCTTATAGTCCCATGCGAGTTAAACAACGACAATAGTTTGAATTTCTATTTGTTCGTTTGTCGTCTGTTTATACCCGGAGCACCTGCTGTAAACCAATACAAAATTTATTAGATCTGTGGCGGATCGGTATCAACAGGACGCCGACAGGTCGAGGCATCAACGCGGCGCAACACCTCCCGGGCGATCCGCGGGTACCAACCGCCAACACTAGAGGGCTACGACGACAACGAGTCTGTCTGTCTAACTCGCTAGCGGTCGAATATACGAGCGATTGATATAAATACCGCACCTAGCGAGACTCCCTCTACGTCTAAGGCAGGGACTACCGGGCATAGCCTTACTGACGAGTCCACCGGTAGTCCCGGGACGAAACGCACTCTCACTCTCTTTTCATCCGCCTCAGATCTATAAATAACACATATAAAACTTATTAATTTATAATTAATATAAAATAGGAGAGCACGAAACTTCCTATTTTATGGATATGTTAAATCTTTGTAAAAAATACCATATCATTAGTATCATTTTAATCGTTCTAAAGGATTTAGCCGCATAAAGCTGTGACCCTTGGAAGAATCGATGTTCACGCGTGACAAATTGAAATTGTGCGAAGGTTCCGGTACGAACATCACAAGCCGAACACCGATACCAGGGGCACAGGCACATGTTCTGGGTTCATTATATATTTATAAAGGGCTGACGATTCAGTGGATGGTCCGGGTAAATTTAAATTGTAAATGAACGCATTGCTGGTTTCAAGTAAAAGCCTGGATAAGAGCGGATATGGTATGAGAGTCTGTCGTGGAAAGGGGAACAGGCCGCTTTTATTTGTAAAGTTTGAATCTCCTCGATATTGAAGATGTTGAAGCTGCAAGTATGTATTTCATTTTAATCAATTCGAGACCGAGATTTAATTGTAAGACGATACCTAGGTGTCGGTACGATCTGAATGTTTAGTTGGAATGATTCTGTGTTTTACTCTCTCCAGGGTATCCTTTTCATACTTTGATTTTAAATCGATGACAATCTTAAATAGTATGCCTCATATTTTTAAAATATAAAATTATATACTATGTTATTCTATAATGTATTATGTACAGTTATATATATATATATTATATTATTTATTATATATATATTATATTATTATATATATGTATAATAATTCTATATTGAAAAAAATATGAAATTAACATGATATATACATTACTACATAAGTTATATATAAAATATGTATATTATACCCTTGCCTACTGACTGATATGAATTTCTTTCGGTCTCGAATGCGTTAAAAGAGAGCGCAAAGAAGTCGAAATTACTTATTGTAATTAGTAAAACGACCTCTTTAAGTCTTTCATCGAGACAGACAATCTACAGGTATTAATCGACCAATTTCTCCAAGCTGATAACTTCGAATTGATGTTTATATATAAGAAGTGTTATGTGTTAATCTGTCTAAATGTTTAAAAGGTGTTATAAATTAAATGTTGTTAAACGATACGTAATTGCCTTTTGATCGTAAATTTTACTATCAAGGGGTCTTTTATGTATGCGTAATCATTGTGAATTATAACAATTTATGTGATCGATATTAAAGGTGTTTAAAAGCATATTATTATTATATATTATTATTCTATATTATTATTCTCCTATATTATTATCCTATATTATTATAGCATTCCTATATTATTATAATATCCAATTACATGTTGATACACAAGATATACAGATTATTATTTATAACGTTTTGGTTTTCTTAATTGAGTCATTCATTTAGTACAAATGATAAGAAATTAGTAATAATTCACAAAAAAAGGATATTATAGTAGAAATATTATAAAAAAACATTTTCTGTTTTAGTGTAGAGTTACTCCTTCTTACAGACAGTGTCGTACAAATCTGTACGTCTCTGAGAAAATGTAGGTATCTGAGCCCTTACTTCCTCAACAACTTTTAGATCTGTTAGAAAAAAGAAACATACGAAGTAATAAGTAATGCTTACTAATAAATTCAACAAATACAGAGGAAGATGGCTAAATCGATAAATTAACGAGACTAAAAATTAATTACATCATGGGTCTCTCGCTTTTAATTTTAAGCTGTAAATTACCGATATCGGTGACTGCCATATTCTCTTGAGTTTCCAAATCGTAAAGAATCTTTCCCCAGGGATTGGTCAACTGTGTATGCCCCCATGCGACGTAACTTGCTGAAGGAACACGAGCCGGTGATATGCAAGCAACGTATAATTGATTATCATTCGCTCTGGAACGCTGAAGTAATGACCAGTGCAGTGGTCCAGTGGTCATATTGAATGCCGCTGGATATATCAGCATTTGGCAACCTAACCCAGAGAAGCAGGAAATATGAAGCCACCGAATACCAATTAACTTCGTAGTTGCACGGTTCACATTCCATCATTTCTGAATATGCGAGGGCAGTCCTCTTATTGTGCTTTTAATTCTTTTATTTGTTTCATTTTCAGCAAATATACTGGTTTTTTAAATTAAGCTTCTTTTTATACAGAGTTACAGATTATATTAATTTTATATAGAATATATTTAAGAAAGATATTTAATTTTTTGCTAGTTAAGTATTGATCGATTAAATTACTGTACCTTTGTTCCGATAAATGCGTGCCATTTCCTCGAATCTAATATCATAGCAAATGCCAATACCTATTTTGCAGCCCTTCACATCGAACGTCGTTAGGGAGTTACCAGGACCGAGTGAATCACTCTCTCGAAAAGTAATCTTATTAGGAATGTCGATGTCGAATAGATGTACCTAATAACATAAAAATGTAGTCGCTAATTCTATTGCTGCAACTTTTGTAATTTAATATCAAAGTTACCAACTCCTAAACTTTAATTATTTTTTATTTAATAACTGACAGCGTTTTTATCACTTTCTTTTATTTAAAAATCTTATCATTTAATAATGTTTAAAAAGGAGAAAAAATAAGTATTTTCGTATGTGAAAAATTTATATTACACATTACAACAAAAATGAGCGTTTCCCGTATCATAACGTATTTTATAAACCGTAAATTATAGAATTGGTTATAGTATACGTATGTACATATGTATATTCCTAAATTGTGTATATTCCTAAATGTATATTCCTAGATAGAGTCACTTTCTTCACCCCAATATTTTCAAATTCAAAGCCATAAAGGAATATATTACTTACCTTTCGGTGTTTTGCTATCAAAGTTCCATCGGGACCCCAAATAGTACAGGTATTGTACAATTTATCGCCCTCTATTTCAGGCATCGTACCACCAACTACATAGATGTTGTTTTCTTTAGCTGCATTCGGTAAAGCAACGCTCGTTTCACCATCAGGAATACTCTCGGCGTATTTTGGAAAGTACTCTGCATTGCAATATTTCAATTAATGAAAAATAACTGTCTTTTGTTCCAACCATAAATTAAATTGAAATTTTTGTCAGTTTTTTATTTTCTAAATTATCAAAATAATTAAGTTTTATATTTCGACTTAATTAAATATGCAATTACTTAGCTAATAGTATATATAATAAATTGTTTCTACAGGTTCAAAATGAAAAATGAATATTTAGAAATATTTAATTACGACAATGCTATTTGTGTTAGCATCAGTGGCTTGTTACTCAACGACTTTGCTAGTACTTTTTGAAACATAAAGTTAGTTTTCAATTAACACTTATACTAGAGGCGGAATTATAAATGCAAAATAATTGATAATACTAATTTATAAGTACCTAGTTATTAGTATCTTAAAAAATATATTTATACAAAAATCACGATAATCATGAAAATGGGGAAATCCTATATTCTCGACTCAATTCACAATCTTTATGGAAGTATAAACGGTAAGGTAATTTATCTACTTTTACTTTTTTCTATATAGTTGTTACACACATGGTAAATTATTGAAAAAAAAACAAATTATTACGTATTCCATATGGTGAATTAAAGCATTCAGGAAGAGCTATAATATCAGCATTGTGCTCTTTTGCGCTAGAAATGTAGGAAACTGCCCGCTCTACATTTTTGCGTTTTACTTCATTTACTTCAAGTTGTACCAACGCCAAGCGAAATGCTAAAATGTTGGAAAAGTTAAATACATTCGGTTATATATTTCCCATACTTTTTATCTATAAATACTTTTTACATAGTGAATACTTACTCGACATCGTCCGCACTACTTGTTTAGCGATGTTTGTAAGTATCATAATGTTGAGGTTATGTATGGTACTACTCAATATCAACATTACGTAAGCAATACGCAGGGATTTTTAATAATTCTTGGTAAAGTTTAGGACATTAATTTTGATGTAATTGTAAACATTATTTGTTCACAATTTGTTCATTTACTTTGCAACAAAAAGAACGCATCTGCAAGCGTGTTAATCGGATAACGACGAACTTCATTTCGCAAACACCGACACGTGAAACATTTTGAAGTTACGTCGACGCGAGAGTAATTGGTTCCCTTAAATTACTCAATTTCCATTTCTTTCGCCATGTATATTCGAGTATTGCATTTGAATTGCAGAGCAGTCGAAAGTAGAGGAGCACCTCGCCGATATATCGACAGGAACATGAATTTTTTTTCATAGGGCGAATATTTTTTCCATTGAATTATTAAACCGAGTCAAATTTTCAAACTCAACCACTTAATTTAATCGTTTTACATAAAACATTTCAATCTTTTTTCTTCTAAATACTTTACCTATATTTCATCTGGCTGAATATTCCATATTTTTAAAGCTTGTTGATAATTACAAATACGTAATTATCATTCTGAAGCTAGAAATTTGAAATAAAATTGCTCTGCGTGAAAGGAAATAATTCAACGTTTTATATATTTGCTGTTAAAATGATATAATAAGTTTCAGTAAAATAGCTTCACTAAAATTTGTGGTTTTTTCCTTTTCCATTTTTTTTTTTTTTTTTTTTGGTTTTATGTGTTCAAGGGCGAACGTTCCCTCTCATTTCTTGTATTTTTATGAGGAATTTAGCCTTTTTACACCACGAGAGTCTCAACGTTTTCATTTTCACGCCTACGCTACGCTCGTTAAACACGTTCTAATGAGACCATGTGCTAACATTGCGAGTTTTATTATTTTCGCACAATAATTTATCATTTTAGATTTCAAATATTACATTCATACATTTTTCGTTGTAAATTTCTTTCTCTATTTAAACAATTTACCATTGTTGCTACAATAAATCAATTAATTAAATTAATTGATCAGTTTAAACTTAAAATATCATTTCATAAGTTTTCGTCACTTGAATCTAAAAACAACAGAAAACGGTATACCCGCATCATACATAGAAAGGAGATTAAAAAGCTAGAGTGATCATATTCAACGATCACAAAACGATAATAGGATATTGTGTTTCTTCTGAAGGGCATGAAATTGTCAGGAGATTATGCCATAAATGAAATTGGAAGCTGGCTGGTCAAAGGGATTAAACTCGGTTAAACTCAATTGTGCTATATTGCACAAAGACTTGAGAACTGCTACCAAATATCTACTAGCTTAAAGGTGTGCTGATTACACCTTACAAATTGTAATTATATTTCAAATACAATCTCCTAAGTAATAAGTAAATTAAATTAATACTTTACCTAGAATCTGTGATACATTAATATAACAAAAATACATTTCTTAAATTATTCATTAATTTGCAATGTAATTAGAATATTATCTTTATTTTCTGGTGTCTTTATTATTCTTAAAAGATACGCTGCTTGTTTGCAAATTTAACACTACGTATGCTATTAATAAATCATTTTATATTTAATTTTGCAACCTTCAATCATTGTTAAAATTGATTGATAATACCGTTGGTTAATAGAAATTTGAAAATGCTCTCGTTTCCACTCGATTAAAAGGTAATTGCACAAACTGTCACAGTGTTGACTACAAATCACGTGTGTCGTTCTATTAAATTTATACACAATAGTATTTATTCTCGTTTTAATTTAAAATGAAATATGTTATTGTATGAATAGCAGAATGTTCAAATAATTGAAACAACTTTTTGTCCTCTAATTAATGATTCTCATTTAAAAAAATTTAAGAATTTTAATCAAGAAGATTTTGAAGTCTCGATCTAAAATGACCAAGGATTACAATATTACACACAATAATACCTTCACATAAAGGAACACAGCTCAGATG
>NW_027469005.1:0-31501 GCF_051014615.1 Bombus vancouverensis nearcticus
CCATTTCACAGTGCTAATGCAATGCACAGCCATTTAAGCGTCGAAACAATCAAAATATCTCGCAAATCGCGAGGATTTCGTCGATTTTGACAAAAAATAGCCGTCATTTCCTTCCCGTTGGAGATATTTCGACGTTTAAGCAATCGTTGAACTCCATTTCACAGTGCTAATGCAATGCACAACCATTTAAGCGTCGAAACAATCAAAATATCTCGCAAATCGTGAAGATTTCATTTATTTTGACGAGAAATAGCCGTCACTTCCTTCCCGTTGGAGATATTTCGACGTTTAAGCACTCGTTGAACTCCATTTCACAGTGCTAATGCAATGCACAACCATTTAAGCGTCGAAACAATCAAAATATCTCGCAAATCGCGAAGATTTCATTTATTATGACGAAAAATAGCCGTCATTTCCTTCCCGTTGGAGATATTTCGACGTTTAAGCACTCGTTGAACTCCATTTCACACTGCTAACGCAGTGCACAACCATTTAAGCGTCGAAACAAGCAAAATATCTCGCAAATCTCGAAGATTTCGTCTATTTTGACGAAAATAGCCGTCATTTCCTTCCCGCTGGAGATATTTCGACGTTTAAGCACTCGTTGAACTCCATTTCACAGTGCTAATGCAATGCACAACCATTTAAGCGTCGAAACGATCAAAATATGTCGCAAATCGCGAAGATTTCGTCGATTTTGACGAAAAATAGCTGTCATTTCCTCTCCGTTGGAGATATTTCGACGTTTAAGCACTCGTTGAACTCCATTTCACAGTGCTAATGCAATGCACATCCATTTTAGCGTCGAAACAGTCAAAATGTCTCGCAAATCGCGAAGATTTCGTCTATTTTGACGAAAAATAGCCGTCATTTCCTTCCCGTTTGAGATATTTCGCAGTTTAAGCACTCGTTTAACTCCATTTCACAGTGCTAATGCAATGCACAACCATTTAAGCGTCGAAACAATCGAAATATCTCGCAAATCGCGAAGATTTCGTCCATTTTGACGAAAAATAGCCGTCATTTCCTTCCCGTTGGAGATATTTCGACGTTTAAGCACTCGTTGAACTCCATTTCACAGTGTTAATGCAACGCACAACCATTTAAGCGCCGAAACAATCAAAATATCTCGCAAATCGCGAAGATTTCGTCGATTTTGACGAAAAATAGCCGCCATTTCCTTCCCGTTGGAGATATTTCGACGTTTAAGCACTCGCTGAACTCCATTTCACAGTGCTAATGCAATGCACAACCATTTAAGCGTCGAAACAATCGAAATATCTCGCAAATCGCGAAGATTTCGTCCATTTTGTCGAAAAATAGCCGTCATTTCCTTCCCGCTGGAGATATTTCCACGTTTAAGCACTCGTTGATCTCCATTTCACAGTGCTAATGGAATGCACAACCATTTAAGCGTCGAAACAATCAAAATATCTCGCAAATCGCAAAGATTTCGTCGATTTTGACGAAAAATGGCCGTCATTTCCTTCCCGTTGGAGATATTTCGACGATTAAGCAATCGTTGAACTCCATTTCACTGTGCTAATGCAATGCACAACCATTAAACCGTCGAAACAATCAAAATATCTCGCAAATCGCGAAGATTTCGGCGATTTTGAAGAAAAATAGCCGTCATTTCCTTCCCGTTGGAGATATTTCGACGTTTAAGCACACGTTGAACTCCATTTCACAGTGGTAATGCAGTGCACAACAATTTAAGCGTCGAAACAATCAAAATATCTCGCAAATCGCGAAGATTTCGTCGATTTTGACGAAAAATAGCCGTCATTTCCTTCCCGTTTGAGATATTTCGCAGTTTAAGCACTCGTTTAACTCCATTTCACAGTGCTAATGCAATGCACAACCATTTAAGCGTCGAAACAATCGAAATATCTCGCAAATCGCGAAGATTTCGTCCATTTTGACGAAAAATAGCCGTCATTTCCTTCCCGTTGGAGATATTTCGACGTTTAAGCACTCGTTGAACTCCATTTCACAGTGTTAATGCAACGCACAACCATTTAAGCGCCGAAACAATCAAAATATCTCGCAAATCGCGAAGATTTCGTCGATTTTGACGAAAAATAGCCGCCATTTCCTTCCCGTTGGAGATATTTCGACGTTTAAGCACTCGCTGAACTCCATTTCACAGTGCTAATGCAATGCACAACCATTTAAGCGTCCAAACAATCAAAATATCTCGCAAATCGCGAAGATTTCATTTATTATGACGAAAAATAGCCGTCATTTCCTTCCCGTTGGAGATATTTCGACGTTTAAGCACTCGTTGAACTCCATTTCACACTGCTAACGCAGTGCACAACCATTTAAGCGTCGAAACAAGCAAAATATCTCGCAAATCGCGAAGATTTCGTCTATTTTGACGAAAAATTGCCGTCATTTCCTTCCCGTTGGAGATATTTCAACGTTTAAGCACTCGTTGAACTCCATTTCACAGTGGTAATGCAGTGCACAACAATTTAAGCGTCGAAACAAGCAAAATATCTCGCAAATCGCGAAGATTTCGTCTATTTTGACGCAAAATAGCCGTCATTTCCTTCCCGCTGGAGATATTTCGACGTTTAAGCACTCGTTGAACTCCATTTCACAGTGCTAATGCAATGCACAACCATTTAAGCGTCGAAACAATCAAAATATCTCGCAAATCGCGAGGATTTCGTCGATTTTGACGAAAAATAGCCGTCATTTCCTTCCCGTTGGAGATATTTCGACGTTTAAGCAATCGTTGAACTCCATTTCACAGTGCTAATGCAATGCACAACCATTTAAGCGTCGAAACAATCAAAATATCTCGCAAATCGCGAAGATTTCATTTATTTTGACGAAAAATAGCCGTCATTTCCTTCCCGTTGGAGATATTTCGACGTTTAAGCACTCGTTGAACTCCATTTCACAGTGCTAACGCAGCGCACAACCATTTAAGCGTCGAAACAAGCAAAATATCTCGCAAATCGCGAAGATTTCATTTATTATGACGAAAAATAGCCGTCATTTCCTTCCCGTTGGAGATATTTCGACGTTTAAGCACTCGTTGAACTCCATTTCACAGTGCTAATGCAATGTACAACCATTTAAGCGTCGAAACAATCAAAATATCTCGCAAATCGCGAAGATTTCATTTATTATGACGAAAAATAGCCGTCATTTCCTTCCCGTTGGAGATATTTCGACGTTTAAGCACTCGTTGAACTCCATTTCACACTGCTAACGCAGTGCACAACCATTTAAGCGTCGAAACAAGCAAAATATCTCGCAAATCGCGAAGATTTCGTCTATTTTGACGAAAAATAGCCGTCATTTCCTTCCCGCTGGAGATATTTCGACGTTTAAGCACTCGTTGAACTCCATTTCACAGTGCTAATGCAATGCACAACCATTAAACCGTCGAAACAATCAAAATATCTCGCAAATCGCGAAAATTTCGTCGATTTTGACGAAAAATAGCCGTCATTTCCTTCCCGTTGGAGATATTTCAACGTTTAAGCACTCGTTGAACTCCATTTCACAGTGCTAATGCAATGCACAGCCATTTAAGCGTCGAAACAATCAAAATATCTCGCAAATCGCGAGGATTTCGTCGATTTTGACAAAAAATAGCCGTCATTTCCTTCCCGTTGGAGATATTTCGACGTTTAAGCAATCGTTGAACTCCATTTCACAGTGCTAATGCAATGCACAACCATTTAAGCGTCGAAACAATCAAAATATCTCGCAAATCGTGAAGATTTCATTTATTTTGACGAGAAATAGCCGTCACTTCCTTCCCGTTGGAGATATTTCGACGTTTAAGCACTCGTTGAACTCCATTTCACAGTGCTAATGCAATGCACAACCATTTAAGCGTCGAAACAATCAAAATATCTCGCAAATCGCGAAGATTTCATTTATTATGACGAAAAATAGCCGTCATTTCCTTCCCGTTGGAGATATTTCGACGTTTAAGCACTCGTTGAACTCCATTTCACACTGCTAACGCAGTGCACAACCATTTAAGCGTCGAAACAAGCAAAATATCTCGCAAAGCGCGAAGATTTCGTCTATTTTGACGAAAAATAGCCGTCATTTCCTTCCCGCTGGAGATATTTCGACGTTTAAGCACTCGTTGAACTCCATTTCACAGTGCTAATGCAATGCACAACCATTTAAGCGTCGAAACAATCAAAATATCTCGCAAATCGCGAAGATAACATTTATTTTGACGAAAAATAGCCGTCGTTTCCTTCCCGCTGGAGATATTTCGACGTTTAAGCACTCGTTGAACTCCATTTCACAGTGCTAATGCAATGCACAACCATTGAACCGTCGAAACAATCAAAATATCTCGCAAATCGCGAAGATTTCGTCGATTTTGACGAAAAATAGCTGTCATTTCCTCTCCGTTGGAGATATTTCGACGTTTAAGCACTCGTTGAACTCCATTTCACAGTGCTAATGCAATGCACAGCCATTTAAGCGTCGACACAGTCAAAATATCTCGCAAATCGCGAAGATTTCGTCTATTTTGACGAAAAATAGCCGTCATTTCCTTCCTGTTTGAGATATTTCGCAGTTTAAGCACTCGTTGAACTCCATTTCACAGTGCTAATGCAATGCACAACCACTTAAGCGTCGAAACAATCGAAATATCTCGCAAATCGCGAAGATTTCGTCCATTTTGACGAAAAATAGCTGTCATTTCCTTCCCGCTGGAGATATTTCGACGTTTAAGCACTCGTTGAACTCCATTTCACAGTGCTAATGGAATGCACAACCATTTAAGCGTCGAAACAATCAAAATATCTCGCAAATCGCAAAGATTTCGTCGATTTTGACGAAAAATGGCCGTCATTTCCTTCCCGTTGGAGATATATCGACGATTAAGCAATCGTTGAACTCCATTTCACTGTGCTAATGCAATGCACAACCATTAAACCGTCGAAACAATCGAAATATCTCGCAAATCGCGAAGATTTCGTCCATTTTGACGAAAAATAGCCGTCATTTCCTTCCCGCTGGAGATATTTCGACGTTTAAGCACTCGTTGATCTCCATTACACAGTGCTAATGGAATGCACAACCATTTAAGCGTCGAAACAATCAAAATATCTCGCAAATCGCAAAGATTTCGTCTATTTTGACGAAAAATAGCCGTCATTTCCTTCCCGCTGGAGATATTTCGACGTTTAAGCACTCGTTGAACTCCATTTCACAGTGCTAATGCAATGCACAACCATTAAACCGTCGAAACAATCAAAATATCTCGCAAATCGCGAAAATTTCGTCGATTTTGACGAAAAATAGCCGTCATTTCCTTCCCGTCGGAGATATTTCGACGTTTAAGCGCTCGTTGAACTCCATTTCACAGTGCTAATGCAATGCACAACCATTTAAGCGTCGAAACAATCAAAATATGTCGCAAATCGCGAAGATTTCGTCGATTTTGACGAAACATAACCGTCATTTCCTTCCCGTTGGAGATATTTCGACGTTTAAGCAATCGTTGAACTCCATTTCACAGTGCTAATGCAATGCACAACCATTTAAGCGTCGAAACAATCAAAATATCTCGCAAATCGCGAAGATTTCATTTATTTTGATGAAAAATAGCCGTAATTTCCTCCCCGTTTTAAATATTTCGACGTTTAAGCGCTCGTTGAACTCCATTTCACAGTGGTAATGCAGTGCACAACCATTTAAGCGTCGAAACAAGCAAAATATCTCGCAAATCGCGAAGATTTCGTCTATTTTGACGAAAAATAGCCGTCATTTCCTTCCCGCTGGAGATATTTCGACGTTTAAGCACTCGTTGAACTCCATTTCACAGTGCTAATTCAATGCACAGCCATTTAAGCGTCGAAACAATCAAAATATCTCGCAAATCGCGAGGATTTCGTCGATTTTGACGAAAAATAGCCGTCATTTCCTTCCCGTTGGAGATATTTCGACGTTTAAGCAATCGTTGAACTCCATTTCACAGTGCTAATGCAATGCACAACCATTTAAGCGTCGAAACAATCAAAATATCTCGCAAATCGCGAAGATTTCATTTATTTTGACGAGAAATAGCCGTCATTTCCTTCCCGTTGGAGATATTTCGACGTTTAAGCACTCGTTGAACTCCATTTCACAGTGCTAATGCAATGCACAACCATTTAAGCGTCGAAACAATCAAAATATCTCGCAAATCGCGAAGATTTCATTTATTATGACGAAAAATAGCCGTCATTTCCTTCCCGTTGGAGATATTTCGACGTTTAAGCACTCGTTGAACTCCATTTCACACTGCTAACGCAGTGCACAACCATTTAAGCGTCGAAACAAGCAAAATATCTCGCAAATCTCGAAGATTTCGTCTATTTTGACGAAAAATAGCCGTCATTTCCTTCCCGCTGGAGATATTTCGACGTTTAAGCACTCGTTGAACTCCATTTCACAGTGCTAATGCAATGCACAACCATTTAAGCGTCGAAACGATCAAAATATGTCGCAAATCGCGAAGATTTCGTCGATTTTGACGAAAAATAGCTGTCATTTCCTCTCCGTTGGAGATATTTCGACGTTTAAGCACTCGTTGAACTCCATTTCACAGTGCTAATGCAATGCACATCCATTTTAGCGTCGAAACAGTCAAAATGTCTCGCAAATCGCGAAGATTTCGTCTATTTTGACGAAAAATAGCCGTCATTTCCTTCCCGTTTGAGATATTTCGCAGTTTAAGCACTCGTTTAACTCCATTTCACAGTGCTAATGCAATGCACAACCATTTAAGCGTCGAAACAATCGAAATATCTCGCAAATCGCGAAGATTTCGTCCATTTTGACGAAAAATAGCCGTCATTTCCTTCCCGTTGGAGATATTTCGACGTTTAAGCACTCGTTGAACTCCATTTCACAGTGTTAATGCAACGCACAACCATTTAAGCGCCGAAACAATCAAAATATCTCGCAAATCGCGAAGATTTCGTCGATTTTGACGAAAAATAGCCGCCATTTCCTTCCCGTTGGAGATAATTCGACGTTTAAGCACTCGCTGAACTCCATTTCACAGTGCTAATGCAATGCACAACCATTTAAGCGTCGAAACAATCGAAATATCTCGCAAATCGCGAAGATTTCGTCCATTTTGACGAAAAATAGCCGTCATTTCCTTCCCGCTGGAGATATTTCCACGTTTAAGCACTCGTTGATCTCCATTTCACAGTGCTAATGGAATGCACAACCATTTAAGCGTCGAAACAATCAAAATATCTCGCAAATCGCAAAGATTTCGTCGATTTTGACGAAAAATGGCCGTCATTTCCTTCCCGTTGGAGATATTTCGACGTTTAAGCACACGTTGAACTCCATTTCACAGTGGTAATGCAGTGCACAACAATTTAAGCGTCGAAACAATCAAAATATCTCGCAAATCGCGAAGATTTCGTCGATTTTGACGAAAAATAGCCGTCATTTCCTTCCCGTTGGAGATATTTCGACGTTTAAGCACACGGTGAACTCCATTTCACAGTGGTAATGCAGTGCACAACCATTTAAGCGTGGAAACGGTCAAAATATCTCGCAAATCGCGAAGAATTCTTCGATTTTGTCGAAAAATAGCCGTCATTTCCTTCCCGTCGGAGATATTTCGACGTTTACGCGCTCGTTGAACTCCATTTCACAGTGCTAATGCAATGCACAACCATTTAAGCGTCGAAACAATCAAAATATGTCGCAAATCGCGAAGATTTCGTCGATTTTGACGAAAAATAACCGTCATTTCCTTCCCGTTGGAGATATTTCGACGTTTAAGCACTCGTTGAACTCCATTTCACAGTGGTAATGCAGTGCACAACAATTTAAGCGTCGAAACAATCAAAATATCTCGCAAATCGCGAAGATTTCGTCTATTTTGACGAAAAATAGCCGTCATTTCCTTCCCGTTTGAGATATTTCGCAGTTTAAGCACTCGTTGAACTTCATTTCACAGTGCTAATGCAATGCACAACCATTTAAGCGTCGAAACAATCGAAATATCTCGCAAATCGCGAAGATTTCGTCCATTTTGACGAAAAATAGCCGTCATTTCCTTCCCGCTGGAGATATTTCGACGTTTAAGCACTCGTTGAACTCCATTTCACAGTGCTAATGCAATGCACAACCATTTAAGCGTCGAAACAATCAAAATATCTCGCAAATCGCGAAGATAACATTTATTTTGACGAAAAATAGCCGTCGTTTCCTTCCCGCTGGAGATATTTCGACGTTTAAGCACTCGTTGAACTCCATTTCACAGTGCTAATGCAATGCACAACCATTGAACCGTCGAAACAATCAAAATATCTCGCAAATCGCGAAGATTTCGTCGATTTTGACGAAAAATACCTGTCATTTCCTCTCCGTTGGAGATATTTCGACGTTTAAGCACTCGTTGAACTCCATTTCACAGTGCTAATGCAATGCACAGCCATTTAAGCGTCGAAACAGTCAAAATATCTCGCAAATCGCGAAGATTTCGTCTATTTTGACGAAAAATAGCCGTCATTTCCTTCCTGTTTGAGATATTTCGCAGTTTAAGCACTCGTTGAACTCCATTTCACAGTGCTAATGCAATGCACAACCACTTAAGCGTCGAAACAATCGAAATATCTCGCAAATCGCGAAGATTTCGTCCATTTTGACGAAAAATAGCTGTCATTTCCTTCCCGCTGGAGATATTTCGACGTTTAAGCACTCGTTGAACTCCATTTCACAGTGCTAATGGAATGCACAACCATTTAAGCGTCGAAACAATCAAAATATCTCGCAAATCGCAAAGATTTCGTCGATTTTGACGAAAAATGGCCGTCATTTCCTTCCCGTTGGAGATATATCGACGATTAAGCAATCGTTGAACTCCATTTCACTGTGCTAATGCAATGCACAACCATTAAACCGTCGAAACAATCGAAATATCTCGCAAATCGCGAAGATTTCGTCCATTTTGACGAAAAATAGCCGTCATTTCCTTCCCGCTGGAGATATTTCGACGTTTAAGCACTCGTTGATCTCCATTACACAGTGCTAATGGAATGCACAACCATTTAAGCGTCGAAACAATCAAAATATCTCGCAAATCGCAAAGATTTCGTCTATTTTGACGAAAAATAGCCGTCATTTCCTTCCCGTTTGAGATATTTCCACGTTTAAGCACACGTTGAACTCCATTTCACAGTGGTAATGCAGTGCACAACCATTTAAGCGTGGAAACGGTCAAAATATCTCGCAAATCGCGAAGAATTCGTCGATTTTGTCGAAAAATAGCCGTCATTTCCTTCCCGTCGGAGATATTTCGACGTTTAAGCGCTCGTTGAACTCCATTTCACAGTGCTAATGCAATGCACAACCATTTAAGCGTCGAAACAATCAAAATATGTCGCAAATCGCGAAGATTTCGTCGATTTTGACGAAACATAACCGTCATTTCCTTCCCGTTGGAGATATTTCGACGTTTAAGCAATCGTTGAACTCCATTTCACAGTACTAATGCAATGCACAACCATTTAAGCGTCGAAACAATCAAAATATCTCGCAAATCGCGAAGATTTCATTTATTTTGATGAAAAATAGCCGTAATTTCCTCCCCGTTTTAAATATTTCGACGTTTAAGCGCTCGTTGAACTCCATTTCACAGTGGTAATGCAGTGCACAACCATTTAAGCGTCGAAACAAGCAAAATATCTCGCAAATCGCGAAGATTTCGTCTATTTTGACGAAAAATAGCCGTCATTTCCTTCCCGCTGGAGATATTTCGACGTTTAAGCACCCGTTGAACTCCATTTCACAGTGCTAATTCAATGCACAGCCATTTAAGCGTCGAAACAATCAAAATATCTCGCAAATCGCGAGGATTTCGTCGATTTTGACGAAAAATAGCCGTCATTTCCTTCCCGTTGGAGATATTTCGACGTTTAAGCAATCGTTGAACTCCATTTCACAGTGCTAATGCAATGCACAACCATTTAAGCGTCGAAACAATCAAAATATCTCGCAAATCGCGAAGATTTCATTTATTTTGACGAGAAATAGCCGTCATTTCCTTCCCGTTGGAGATATTTCGACGTTTAAGCACTCGTTGAACTCCATTTCACAGTGCTAATGCAATGCACAACCATTTAAGCGTCGAAACAATCAAAATATCTCGCAAATCGCGAAGATTTCATTTATTATGACGAAAAATAGCCGTCATTTCCTTCCCGTTGGAGATATTTCGACGTTTAAGCACTCGTTGAACTCCATTTCACACTGCTAACGCAGTGCACAACCATTTAAGCGTCGAAACAAGCAAAATATCTCGCAAATCTCGAAGATTTCGTCTATTTTGACGAAAAATAGCCGTCATTTCCTTCCCGCTGGAGATATTTCGACGTTTAAGCACTCGTTGAACTCCATTTCACAGTGCTAATGCAATGCACAACCATTTAAGCGTCGAAACGATCAAAATATGTCGCAAATCGCGAAGATTTCGTCGATTTTGACGAAAAATAGCTGTCATTTCCTCTCCGTTGGAGATATTTCGACGTTTAAGCACTCGTTGAACTCCATTTCACAGTGCTAATGCAATGCACATCCATTTTAGCGTCGAAACAGTCAAAATGTCTCGCAAATCGCGAAGATTTCGTCGATTTTGACGAAAAATAGCCGCCATTTCCTTCCCGTTGGAGATATTTCGACGTTTAAGCACTCGCTGAACTCCATTTCACAGTGCTAATGCAATGCACAACCATTTAAGCGTCGAAACAATCGAAATATCTCGCAAATCGCGAAGATTTCGTCCATTTTGACGAAAAATAGCCGTCATTTCCTTCCCGCTGGAGATATTTCCACGTTTAAGCACTCGTTGATCTCCATTTCACAGTGCTAATGGAATGCACAACCATTTAAGCGTCGAAACAATCAAAATATCTCGCAAATCGCAAAGATTTCGTCGATTTTGACGAAAAATGGCCGTCATTTCCTTCCCGTTGGAGATATTTCGACGATTAAGCAATCGTTGAACTCCATTTCACTGTGCTAATGCAATGCACAACCATTAAACCGTCGAAACAATCAAAATATCTCGCAAATCGCGAAGATTTCGGCGATTTTGAAGAAAAATAGCCGTCATTTCCTTCCCGTTGGAGATATTTCGACGTTTAAGCACACGTTGAACTCCATTTCACAGTGGTAATGCAGTGCACAACAATTTAAGCGTCGAAACAATCAAAATATCTCGCAAATCGCGAAGATTTCGTCGATTTTGACGAAAAATAGCCGTCATTTCCTTCCCGTTGGAGATATTTCGACGTTTAAGCACACGTTGAACTCCATTTCACAGTGGTAATGCAGTGCACAACCATTTAAGCGTGGAAACGGTCAAAATATCTCGCAAATCGCGAAGAATTCTTCGATTTTGTCGAAAAATAGCCGTCATTTCCTTCCCGTCGGAGATATTTCGACGTTTACGCGCTCGTTGAACTCCATTTCACAGTGCTAATGCAATGCACAACCATTTAAGCGTCGAAACAATCAAAATATGTCGCAAATCGCGAAGATTTCGTCGATTTTGACGAAAAATAACCGTCATTTCCTTCCCGTTGGAGATATTTCGACGTTTAAGCAATCGTTGAACTCCACTTCACAGTGCTAATGCAATGCACAACCATTTAAGCGTCGAAACAATCAAAATATCTCGCAAATCGCGAAGATTTCATTTATTTTGATGAAAAATAGCCGTAATTTCCTCCCCGTTTTAAATATTTCGACGTTTAAGCGCTCGTTGAACTCCATTTCACAGTGGTAATGCAGTGCACAACCATTTAAGCGTCGAAACAATCAAAATATCTCGCAAATCGCGAAGATTTCATTTATTTTGACGAAAAATAGCCGTCATTTCCTTCCCGTTGGAGATATTTCAACGTTTAAGCACTCGTTGAACTCCATTTCACAGTGCTAATTCAATGCACAGCCATTTAAGCGTCGAAACAATCAAAATATCTCGCAAATCGCGAGGATTTCGTCGATTTTGACGAGAAATAGCCGTCATTTCCTTCCCGTTGGAGATATTTCGACGTTTAAGCACTCGTTGAACTCCATTTCACAGTGCTAATGCAATGCACAACCATTTAAGCGTCGAAACAATCAAAATATCTCGCAAATCGCGAAGATTTCATTTATTATGACGAAAAATAGCCGTCATTTCCTTCCCGTTGGAGATATTTCGACGTTTAAGCACTCGTTGAACTCCATTTCACACTGCTAACGCAGTGCACAACCATTTAAGCGTCGAAACAAGCAAAATATCTCGCAAATCGCGAAGATTTCGTCTATTTTGACGAAAAATTGCCGTCATTTCCTTCCCGTTGGAGATATTTCAACGTTTAAGCACTCGTTGAACTCCATTTCACAGTGGTAATGCAGTGCACAACAATTTAAGCGTCGAAACAATCAAAATATCTCGCAAATCGCGAAGATTTCGTCTATTTTGACGAAAAATAGCCGTCATTTCCTTCCCGTTTGAGATATTTCGCAGTTTAAGCACTCGTTGAACTTCATTTCACAGTGCTAATGCAATGCACAACCATTTAAGCGTCGAAACAATCGAAATATCTCGCAAATCGCGAAGATTTCGTCCATTTTGACGAAAAATAGCCGTCATTTCCTTCCCGTTGGAGATATTTCGACGTTTAAGCACTCGCTGAACTCCATTTCACAGTGTTAATGCAACGCACAGCCATTTAAGCGTCGAAACAATCAAAATATCTCGCAAATCGCGAAGATTTCGTCGATTTTGACGAAAAATAGCCGTCATTTCCTGCCCGTTGGAGATATTTCGACGTTTAAGCACTCGTTGAACTCCATTTCACAGTGCTAATGAAATGCACAACCATTAAACCGTCGAAACTATCAAAATATCTCGCAAATCGCGAAGACTTCGTCGATTTTGACGAAAAATAGCCGTCATTTCCTTCCCGTTGGAGATATTTCGACGTTTAAGCACACGTTGAACTCCATTTCACAGTGGTAATGCAGTGCACAACCATTTAAGCGTGGAAACGGTCAAAATATCTCGCAAATCGCGAAGAATTCGTCGATTTTGTCGAAAAATAGCCGTCATTTCCTTCCCGTCGGAGATATTTCGACGTTTAAGCGCTCGTTGAACTCCATTTCACAGTGCTAATGCAAAGCACAACCATTTAAGCGTCGAAACAATCAAAATATGTCGCAAATCGCGAAGATTTCGTCGATTTTGACGAAAAATAACCGTCATTTCCTTCCCGTTGGAGATATTTCGACGTTTAAGCAATCGTTGAACTCCATTTCACAGTGCTAATGCAATGCACAACCATTTAAGCGTCGAAACAATCAAAATATCTCGCAAATCGCGAAGATTTCATTTATTCTGATGAAAAATAGCCGTAATTTCCTCCCCGTTTTAAATATTTCGACGTTTAAGCGGTCGTTGAACTCCATTTCACAGTGGTAATGCAGTGCACAACCATTTAAGCGTCGAAACAATCAAAATATCTCGCAAATCGCGAAGATTTCGTCGATTTTGACGAAAAATAGCCGTCATTTCCTTCCCGTTGGAGATATTTCGACGTCTAAGCAATCGTTGAACTCCATTTCACAGTGCTAATGCCATGCACAACCATTTAAGCGTCGAAACAATCAAAATATCTCGCAAATCGCGAAGATAACATTTATTTTGACGAAAAATAGCCGTCATTTCCCTCCCGTTGGAGATATTTCGACGTTTAAGCACTCGTTGAACTTCATTTCACAGTGCTAATGCAATGCACAACCATTTAAGCGTCGAAACCAGCAAATTATCTCGCAAATCGTGAAGACTTCGTCGATTTTGACAAAAAATAGCCGTCATTTCCTCCCCGTTTTAAATATTTCGACGTTTAAGCGCTCGTTGAACTCCATTTCACAGTGCTAATGCAATGCGCAACCATTTAAGCGTCCAAACAATCAAAATATCTCGCAAATCGCGAAGATTTCGTCGATTTTGCCGAAAAATAGCCGTCATTTCCTTCCCGTTGGTGATATTTCGACGTTTAAGCACACGTTGAACTCCATTTCACAGTGGTAATGCAGTGCACAACCATTTAAGCGTGGAAACGATCAAAATATCTCGCAAATCGCGAAGAATTCGTCGATTTTGACAAAAAATAGCCGTCATTTCCTCCCCGTTTTAAATATTTCGACGTTTAAGCGCTCGCTGAACTCCATTTCACAGTGCTAATGCAATGCACAACCATTTAAGCGTCCAAACAATCAAAATATCTCGCAAATCGCGTCGATTTCGTCGATTTTGTCGAAAAATAGCCGTCATTTCCTTCCCGTTGGAGATATTTCGACGTTTAAGCACTCGTTGAACTCCATTTCACAGTGCTAATGCAATGCACAAACATTTAAGCGTCGAAACAATCAAAATATCTCGCAAATCGCGAACATTTCGTCGATTTTGACGAAAAATAGCCGTCATTTCCTTCCCGTTGGAGATATTTCGACGTCTAAGCAATCGTTGAACTGCATTTCACAGTGCTAATGCAATGCACAACCATTTAAGCGTCGAAACAATCAAAATATCTCGCAAATCGCGAAGATAACATTTATTTTGACGAAAAATAGCCGTAATTTCCTCCCCGTTTTAAATATTTCGACGTTTAAGCGCTCGTTGAACTCCATTTCACAGTGCTAATGCAATGCACAACCATTTAAGCGTCGAAACAATCAAAATATCTCGCAAATCGCGAAGATTTCATTTATTTTGATGAAAAATAGCCGTAATTTCCTCCCCGTTTTAAATATTTCGACGTTTAAGCGCTCGTTCAACTCCATTTCACAGTGCTAATGCAATGCACAACCATTTAGGCGTCCAAACAATCAAAATATCTCGCAAATCGCGACGATTTCGTCGATTTTGCCGAAAAATAGCCGTCATTTCCTTCCCGTTGGAGATATTTCGACGTTTAAGCACTCGTTGAACTCCATTTCACAGTGCTAATGCAATGCACAACCAGTTAAACGTCGAAACAATCAAAATATCTCGCAAATCGCGAAGATTTCGTCGATTTTGCCGAAAAATAGTCGTCATTTCCTTCCCGTTGGAGATATTTCGACGTTTAAGCACTCGTTGAACTCCATTTCACAGTGCTAATGCAATGCACAACCATTTAAGCGTCGAAACAATCAAAATATCTCGCAAATCGCGAAGATTTCGTCGATTTTGACGAAAAATAGCCGTCATTTCCTTCCCGTTGGAGATATTTCGACGTTTATGCAATCGTTGAACTCCATTTCACAGTGCTAATGCAATGCACAAACATTTAAGCGTCGAAACAATCGAAATATCTCGCAAATCGCGAAGATTTCATTTATTTTGACGAAAAATAGCCGTCATTTCCTTCCCGATGGAGATATTTCGACGTTTAAGCATTCGTTGAACTCCATTTCACAGTGCTAATGCAGAGCACAACCATTTAATCGTCGAAACAAGCAAAATATATCGCAAATCGCGAAGATTTCGTCGATTTTGACGAAAAATAGCCGTCATTTCCTTCCCGTTGGAGATATTTCGACGTTTAAGCACACGTTGAACTCCATTTCACAGTGGTAATGCAGTGCACAACCATTTAAGCGTGGAAACGATCAAAATATCTCGCAAATCGCGTAGAATTCGTCGATTTTGACAAAAAATAGCCGTCATTTCCTCCCCGTTTTATATATTTCGACGTTTAAGCGCTCGTTGAACGCCATTTCACAGTGCTAATGCAATGCACAAACATTTAAGCGTCCAAACAATCAAAATATCTCGCAAATCGCGACGATTTCGTCGATTTTGCCGAAAAATAGCCGTCATTTCCTTCCCGTTGGAGATATTTCGACGTTTAAGCACTCGTTGAACTCCATTTCACAGTGCTAATGCAATGCACAAACATTTAAGCGTCGAAACAATCAAAATATCTCGCAAATCGCGAACATTTCGTCGATTTTGACGAAAAATAGCCGTCATTTCCTTCCCGTTGGAGATATTTCGACGTCTAAGCAACCGTTGAACTGCATTTCACAGTGCTAATGCAATGCACAACCATTTAAGCGTCGAAACAATCAAAATATCTCGCAAATCGCGAAGATAACATTTATTTTGACGAAAAATAGCCGTAATTTCCTCCCCGTTTTAAATATTTCGACGTTTAAGCGCTCGTTGAACTCCATTTCACAGTGCTAATGCAATGCACAACCATTTAAGCGTCGAAACAATCAAAATATCTCGCAAATCGCGAAGATTTCATTTATTTTGATGAAAAATAGCCGTAATTTCCTCCCCGTTTTAAATATTTCGACGTTTAAGCGCTCGTTCAACTCCATTTCACAGTGCTAATGCAATGCACAACCATTTAGGCGTCCAAACAATCAAAATATCTCGCAAATCGCGACGATTTCGTCGATTTTGCCGAAAAATAGCCGTCATTTCCTTCCCGTTGGAGATATTTCGACGTTTAAGCACTCGTTGAACTCCATTTCACAGTGCTAATGCAATGCACAACCAGTTAAACGACGAAACAATCAAAATATCTCGCAAATCGCGAAGATTTCGTCGATTTTGCCGAAAAATAGTCGTCATTTCCTTCCCGTTGGAGATATTTCGACGTTTAAGCACTCGTTGAACTCCATTTCACAGTGCTAATGCAATGCACAAATATTTAAGCGCCGAAACAATCAAAATATCTCGCAAATCGGGAAGATTTCGTCGATTTTGACGAAAAATAGCCGTCTTTTCCTTCCCGTTGGATATATTTCGACGTTTAAGCACTCGTTGAACTCCATTTCACAGTGCTAATGCAATGCACAACCATTTAAGCGTCGAAACAATCAAAATATCTCGCAAATCGCGAAGATTTCGTCGATTTTGACGAAAAATAGCCGTCATTTCCTTCCCGTTGGAGATATTTCGACGTTTATGCAATCGTTGAACTCCATTTCACAGTGCTAATGCAATGCACAAACATTTAAGCGTCGAAACAATCGAAATATCTCGCAAATCGCGAAGATTTCATTTATTTTGACGAAAAATAGCCGTCATTTCCTTCCCGTTGGAGATATTTCGACGTTTAAGCATTCGTTGAACTCCACTTCACAGTGCTAATGCAGAGCACAACCATTTAATCGTCGAAACAAGCAAAATATATCGCAAATCGCGAAGATTTCGTCGATTTTGACGAAAAATAGCCGTCATTTCTTTCCCGTTGGAGATATTTCGACGTTTAAGCAATCGTTGAACTCCATTTCACAGTGCTAATGCAATGCACAACCATTTAAGCGTCGAAACGATCGAAATATCTCGCAAATCGCGAAGATTTCGCCGATTTTGACGAAAAATAGCCGTCATTTCCTTCCCGTTGGAGATGTTTCGACGTTTAAGCACTCGTTGAACTCCATTTCACAGTGCTAATGCAATGCACAACCATTTAAGCGTCGAAGCAATCTAAATATCTCGCAAATCGCGAAGATTTCATTTATTTTGACGAAAAATAGCCGTCATTTCCTTTCCGTTGGAGATATTTCGATGTTTAAGCACTCGTTGAACTCCATTTCACAGTGCTAATGCAATGCACAACCATTTAAGCGTCGAAACAATCAAAATATCTCGCAAATCGCGAAGATTTCATTTATTTTGACGAAAAATAGCCGTCATTTCCTTCCCGTTGGAGATATTTCGACGTTTAAGCATTCGTTGAACTCCACTTCACAGTGCTAATGCAGAGCACAACCATTTAATCGTCGAAACAAGCAAAATATATCGCAAATCGCGAAGATTTCGTCGATTTTGACGAAAAATAGCCGTCATTTCTTTCCCGTTGGAGATATTTCGACGTTTAAGCAATCGTTGAACTCCATTTCACAGTGCTAATGCAATGCACAACCATTTAAGCGTCGAAACGATCGAAATATCTCGCAAATCGCGAAGATTTCGCCGATTTTGACGAAAAATAGCCGTCATTTCCTTCCCGTTGGAGATGTTTCGACGTTTAAGCACTCGTTGAACTCCATTTCACAGTGCTAATGCAATGCACAACCATTTAAGCGTCGAAGCAATCTAAATATCTCGCAAATCGCGAAGATTTCATTTATTTTGACGAAAAATAGCCGTCATTTCCTTTCCGTTGGAGATATTTCGATGTTTAAGCACTCGTTGAACTCCATTTCACAGTGCTAATGCAATGCACAACCATTTAAGCGTCGAAACAATCAAAATATCTCGCAAATCGCGAAGATTTCATTTATTTTGATGAAAAATAGCCGTAATTTCCTCCCCGTTTTAAATATTTCGACGTTTAAGCGCTCGTTGAACTCCATTTCACAGTGGTAATGCAGTGCACAACCATTTAAGCGTCGAAACAAGCAAAATATCTCGCAAATCGCGAAGATTTCGTCTATTTTGACGAAAAATAGCCGTCATTTCCTTCTCGCTGGAGATATTTCGACGTTTAAGCACTCGTTGAACTCCATTTCACAGTGCTAATGCAATGCACAACCATTTAGGCGTCCAAACAATCAAAATATCTCGCAAATCGCGACGATTTCGTCGATTTTGCCGAAAAATAGCCGTCATTTCCTTCCCGTTGGAGATATTTCGACGTTTAAGCACTCGTTGAACTCCATTTCACAGTGCTAATGCAATGCACAACCAGTTAAGCGTCGAAACAATCAAAATATCTCGCAAATCGCGAAGATTTCATTTATTTTGATGAAAAATAGCCGTAATTTCCTCCCCGTTTTAAATATTTCGACGTTTAAGCGCTCGTTGAACTCCATTTCACAGTGGTAATGCAGTGCACAACCATTTAAGCGTCGAAACAATCAAAATATCTCGCAAATCGCGAACATTTCGTCGATTTTGACGAAAAATAGCCGTCATTTCCTTCCCGTTGGAGATATTTCGACGTCTAAGCAATCGTTGAACTGCATTTCACAGTGCTAATGCAATGCACAACCATTTAAGCGTCGAAACAATCAAAATATCTCGCAAATCGCGAAGATAACATTTATTTTGACGAAAAATAGCCGTAATTTCCTCCCCGTTTTAAATATTTCGACGTTTAAGCGCTCGTTGAACTCCATTTCACAGTGCTAATGCAATGCACAACCATTTAAGCGTCGAAACAATCAAAATATCTCGCAAATCGCGAAGATTTCATTTATTTTGATGAAAAATAGCCGTAATTTCCTCCCCGTTTTAAATATTTCGACGTTTAAGCGCTCGTTGAACTCCATTTCACAGTGGTAATGCAGTGCACAACCATTTAAGCGTCGAAACAAGCAAAATATCTCGCAAATCGCGAAGATTTCGTCTATTTTGACGAAAAATAGCCGTCATTTCCTTCTCGCTGGAGATATTTCGACGTTTAAGCACTCGTTGAACTCCATTTCACAGTGCTAATGCAATGCACAACCATTTAGGCGTCCAAACAATCAAAATATCTCGCAAATCGCGACGATTTCGTCGATTTTGCCGAAAAATAGCCGTCATTTCCTTCCCGTTGGAGATATTTCGACGTTTAAGCACTCGTTGAACTCCATTTCACAGTGCTAATGCAATGCACAACCAGTTAAGCGTCGAAACAATCAAAATATCTCGCAAATCGCGAAGATTTCATTTATTTTGATGAAAAATAGCCGTAATTTCCTCCCCGTTTTAAATATTTCGACGTTTAAGCGCTCGTTGAACTCCATTTCACAGTGGTAATGCAGTGCACAACCATTTAAGCGTCGAAACAATCAAAATATCTCGCAAATCGCGAACATTTCGTCGATTTTGACGAAAAATAGCCGTCATTTCCTTCCCGTTGGAGATATTTCGACGTCTAAGCAATCGTTGAACTGCATTTCACAGTGCTAATGCAATGCACAACCATTTAAGCGTCGAAACAATCAAAATATCTCGCAAATCGCGAAGATAACATTTATTTTGACGAAAAATAGCCGTAATTTCCTCCCCGTTTTAAATATTTCGACGTTTAAGCGCTCGTTGAACTCCATTTCACAGTGCTAATGCAATGCACAACCATTTAAGCGTCGAAACAATCAAAATATCTCGCAAATCGCGAAGATTTCATTTATTTTGATGAAAAATAGCCGTAATTTCCTCCCCGTTTTAAATATTTCGACGTTTAAGCGCTCGTTCAACTCCATTTCACAGTGCTAATGCAATGCACAACCATTTAGGCGTCCAAACAATCAAAATATCTCGCAAATCGCGACGATTTCGTCGATTTTGCCGAAAAATAGCCGTCATTTCCTTCCCGTTGGAGATATTTCGACGTTTAAGCACTCGTTGAACTCCATTTCACAGTGCTAATGCAATGCACAAATATTTAAGCGCCGAAACAATCAAAATATCTCGCAAATCGGGAAGATTTCGTCGATTTTGACGAAAAATAGCCGTCTTTTCCTTCCCGTTGGATATATTTCGACGTTTAAGCACTCGTTGAACTCCATTTCACAGTGCTAATGCAATGCACAACCATTTAAGCGTCGAAACAATCAAAATATCTCGCAAATCGCGAAGATTTCGTCGATTTTGACGAAAAATAGCCGTCATTTCCTTCCCGTTGGAGATATTTCGTCGTTTATGCAATCGTTGAACTCCATTTCACAGTGCTAATGCAATGCACAAACATTTAAGCGTCGAAACAATCGAAATATCTCGCAAATCGCGAAGATTTCATTTATTTTGACGAAAAATAGCCGTCATTTCCTTCCCGTTGGAGATATTTCGACGTTTAAGCATTCGTTGAACTCCACTTCACAGTGCTAATGCAGAGCACAACCATTTAATCGTCGAAACAAGCAAAATATATCGCAAATCGCGAAGATTTCGTCGATTTTGACGAAAAATAGCCGTCATTTCCTTCCCGTTGGAGATATTTCGACGTTTAAGCAATCGTTGAACTCCATTTCACAGTGCTAATGCAATGCACAACCATTTAAGCGTCGAAACGATCGAAATATCTCGCAAATCGCGAAGATTTCGCCGATTTTGACGAAAAATAGCCGTCATTTCCTTCCCGTTGAAGATGTTTCGACGTTTAAGCACTCGTTGAACTCCATTTCACAGTGCTAATGCAATGCACAACCATTTAAGCGTCGAAGCAATCTAAATATCTCGCAAATCGCGAAGATTTCATTTATTTTGACGAAAAATAGCCGTCATTTCCTTTCCGTTGGAGATATTTCGATGTTTAAGCACTCGTTGAACTCCATTTCACAGTGCTAATGCAATGCACAACCATTTAAGCGTCGAAACAATCAAAATATGTCGCAAATCGCGAAGATTTCGTCGATTTTGACGAAAAATAACCGTCATTTCCTTCCCGTTGGAGATATTTCGACGTTTAAGCAATCGTTGAACTCCATTTCACAGTGCTAATGCAATGCACAACCATTTAAGCGTCGAAACAATCAAAATATGTCGCAAATCGCGAAGATTTCGTCGATTTTGACGAAAAATAACCGTCATTTCCCTCCCGTTGGAGATATTTCGACGTTTAAGCACTCGTTGAAATTCATTTCACAGTGCTAATGCAATGCACAACCATTTAAGCGTCGAAACAATCAAAATATCTCGCAAATCGCGAAGATTTCGCCGATTTTGAAGAAAAATAGCCGTCATTTCCTTCCCGTTGGAGATATTTCGACGTTTAAGCACACGTTGAACTCCATTTCACAGTGGTAATGCAGTGCACAACCATTTAAGCGTGGAAACGGTCAAAATATCTCGCAAATCGCGAAGAATTCGTCGATTTTGACGAAAAATAGCCGTCATTTCCTTCCCGTCGGAGATATTTCGACGTTTAAGCGCTCGTTGAACTCCATTTCACAGTGCTAATGCAATGCACAACCATTTAAGCGTCGAAACAATCAAAATATGTCGCAAATCGCGAAGATTTCGTCGATTTTGACGAAAAATAACCGTCATTTCCTTCCCGTTGGAGATATTTCGACGTTTAAGCAATCGTTGAACTCCATTTCACAGTGCTAATGCAATGCACAACCATTTAAGCGTCGAAACAATCAAAATATCTCGCAAATCGCGAAGATTTCATTTATTTTGATGAAAAATAGCCGTAATTTCCTCCCCGTTTTAAATATTTCGACGTTTAAGCGCTCGTTGAACTCCATTTCACAGTGGTAATGCAGTGCACAACCATTTAAGCGTCGAAACAAGCAAAATATCTCGCAAATCGCGAAGATTTCGTCTATTTTGACGAAAAATAGCCGTCATTTCCTTCTCGCTGGAGATATTTCGACGTTTAAGCACTCGTTGAACTCCATTTCACAGTGCTAATGCAATGCACAACCATTAAACCGTCGAAACAATCAAAATATCTCGCAAATCGCGAAGATTTCGTCGATTTTGACGAAAAATAGCCGTCATTTCCTTCCCGTTGGAGATATTTCAACGTTTAAGCACTCGTTGAACTCCATTTCACAGTGCTAATTCAATGCACAGCCATTTAAGCGTCGAAACAATCAAAATATCTCGCAAATCGCGAGGATTTCGTCGATTTTGACGAAAAATAGCCGTCATTTCCTTCCCGTTGGAGATATTTCGACGTTTAAGCAATCGTTGAACTCTATTTCACAGTGCTAATGCAATGCACAACCATTTAAGCGTCGAAACAATCAAAATATCTCGCAAATCGCGAAGATAACATTTATTTTGACGAAAAATAGCCGTCATTTCCCTCCCGTTGGAGATATTTCGACGTTTAAGCACTCGTTGAAATTCATTTCACAGTGCTAATGCAATGCACAACCATTTAAGCGTCGAAACCAGCAAATTATCTCGCAAATCGTGAAGACTTCGTCGATTTTGACAAAAAATAGCCGTCATTTCCTCCCCGTTTTAAATATTTCGACGTTTAAGCGCTCGTTGAACTCCATTTCACAGTGCTAATGCAATGCACAACCATTTAAGCGTCCAAACAATCAAAATATCTCGCAAATCGCGAAGATTTCGTCGATTTTGACGAAAAATAGCCGTCATTTCCTTCCCGTTGGAGATATTTCGACGTTTAAGCACACGTTGAACTCCATTTCACAGTGGTAATGCAGTGCACAACCATTTAAGCGTCGAAACAATCAAAATATCTCGCAAATCGCGAAGATTTCGTCGATTTTGACGAAAAATAGCCGTCATTTCCTTCCCTTTGGAGATATTTCGACGTTTAATCACACGTTGAACTCCATTTCACAGTGGTAATGCAGTGCACAACCATTTAAGCGTCGAAACAATCAAAATATCTCGCAAATCGGGAAGATTTCGTCGATTTTGACGAAAAATAGCCGTCTTTTCCTTCCCGTTGGATATATTTCGACGTTTAAGCACTCGTTGAACTCCATTTCACAGTGCTAATGCAATGCACAACCATTTAAGCGTCGAAACAATCGAAATATCTCGCAAATCGCGAAGATTTCATTTATTTTGACGAAAAATAGCCGTCATTTCCTTCCCGTTGGAGATATTTCGACGTTTATGCAATCGTTGAACTCCGTTTCACAGTGGTAATGCAGTGCACAACCATTTAAGCGTGGAAACAATCAAAATATCTCGCAAATCGCGAAGATTTCGTCGATTTTGCCGAAAAATAGTCGTCATTTCCTTCCCGTTGGAGATATTTCGACGTTTAAGCACTCGTTGAACTCCATTTCACAGTGCTAATGCAATGCACAAACATTTAAGCGCCGAAACAATCAAAATATCTCGCAAATCGGGAAGATTTCGTCGATTTTGACGAAAAATAGCCGTCTTTTCCTTCCCGTTGGATATATTTCGACGTTTAAGCACTCGTTGAACTCCATTTCACAGTGCTAATGCAATGCACAACCATTTAGGCGTCCAAACAATCAAAATATCTCGCAAATCGCGACGATTTCGTCGATTTTGCCGAAAAATAGCCGTCATTTCCTTCCCGTTGGAGATATTTCGACGTTTAAGCACTCGTTGAACTTCATTTCACAGTGCTAATGCAATGCACAACCATTTAAGCGTCGAAACAATCAAAATATCTCGCAAATCGCGAAGATAACATTTATTTTGACGAAAAATAGCCGTCATTTCCCTCCCGTTGGAGATATTTCGACGTTTAAGCACTCGTTGAACTTCATTTCACAGTGCTAATGCAATGCACAACCATTTAAGCGTCGAAACCAGCAAATTATCTCGCAAATCGTGAAGACTTCGTCGATTTTGACAAAAAATAGCCGTCATTTCCTCCCCGTTTTAAATATTTCGACGTTTAAGCGCTCGTTGAACTCCATTTCACAGTGCTAATGCAATGCATAACCATTTAAGCGTCCAAACAATCAAAATATCTCGCAAATCGCGACGATTTCGTCGATTTTGCCGAAAAATAGCCGTCATTTCCTTCCCGTTGGAGATGTTTCGACGTTTAAGCACACGTTGAAATCCATTTCACAGTGGTAATGCAGTGCACAACCATTTAAGCGTGGAAACAATCAAAATATCTCGCAAATCGCGAAGATTTCGTCGATTTTGCCGAAAAATAGTCGTCATTTCCTTCCCGTTGGAGATATTTCGACGTTTAAGCACTCGTTGAACTCCATTTCACAGTGCTAATGCAATGCACAAACATTTCAGCGCCGAAACAATCAAAATATCTCGCAAATCGGGAAGATTTCGTCGATTTTGACGAAAAATAGCCGTCTTTTCCTTCCCGTTGGATATATTTCGACGTTTAAGCACTCGTTGAACTCCATTTCACAGTGCTAATGCAATGCACAACCATTTAAGCGTCGAAACAATCGAAATATCTCGCAAATCGCGAAGATTTCATTTATTTTGACGAAAAATAGCCGTCATTTCCTTCCCGTTGGAGATATTTCGACGTTTATGCAATCGTTGAACTCCATTTCACAGTGCTAATGCAATGCACAACCATTTAAGCGTCGAAGCAATCTAAATATCTCGCAAATCGCGAAGATTTCATTTATTTTGACGAAAAATAGCCGTCATTTCCTTTCCGTTGGAGATATTTCGATGTTTAAGCACTCGTTGAACTCCATTTCACAGTGCTAATGCAATGCACAACCATTTAAGCGTCGAAACAATCAAAATATCTCGCAAATCGCGAAGATTTCGTCGATTTTGACGAAAAATAGCCGTCATTTCCTTCCCGTTGGAGATATTTCGAAGTTGAAGCACACGTTGAACTCCATTTCACAGTGGTAATGCAGTGCACAACAATTTAAGCGTCGAAACAATCAAAATATCTCGCAAATCGCGAAGATTTCGTCGAATTTGAAGAAAAATAGCCGTCATTTCCTTCCCGTTGGAGATATTTCGACGTTTAAGCACACGTTGAACTCCATTTCACAGTGGTAATGCAGTGCACAACCATTTAAGCGTGGAAACGGTCAAAATATCTCGCAAATCGCGAAGAATTCGTCGATTTTGACGAAAAATAGCCGTCATTTCCTTCCCGTCGGAGATATTTCGACGTTTAAGCGCTCGTTGAACTCCATTTCACAGTGCTAATGCAATGCACAACCATTTAAGCGTCGAAACAATCAAAATATGTCGCAAATCGCGAAGATTTCGTCGATTTTGACGAAAAATAACCGTCTTTTCCTTCCCGTTGGATATATTTCGACGTTTAAGCACTCGTTGAACTCCATTTCACAGTGCTAATGCAATGCACAACCATTTAAGCGTCGAAACAATCGAAATATCTCGCAAATCGCGAAGATTTCATTTATTTTGACGAAAAATAGCCGTCATTTCCTTCCCGTTGGAGATATTTCGACGTTTATGCAATCGTTGAACTCCATTTCACAGTGCTAATGCAATGCACAACCATTTAAGCGTCGAAGCAATCTAAATATCTCGCAAATCGCGAAGATTTCATTTATTTTGACGAAAAATAGCCGTCATTTCCTTTCCGTTGGAGATATTTCGATGTTTAAGCACTCGTTGAACTCCATTTCACAGTGCTAATGCAATGCACAACCATTTAAGCGTCGAAACAATCAAAATATCTCGCAAATCGCGAAGATTTCGTCGATTTTGACGAAAAATAGCCGTCATTTCCTTCCCGTTGGAGATATTTCGAAGTTGAAGCACACGTTGAACTCCATTTCACAGTGGTAATGCAGTGCACAACAATTTAAGCGTCGAAACAATCAAAATATCTCGCAAATCGCGAAGATTTCGTCGAATTTGAAGAAAAATAGCCGTCATTTCCTTCCCGTTGGAGATATTTCGACGTTTAAGCACACGTTGAACTCCATTTCACAGTGGTAATGCAGTGCACAACCATTTAAGCGTGGAAACGGTCAAAATATCTCGCAAATCGCGAAGAATTCGTCGATTTTGACGAAAAATAGCCGTCATTTCCTTCCCGTCGGAGATATTTCGACGTTTAAGCGCTCGTTGAACTCCATTTCACAGTGCTAATGCAATGCACAACCATTTAAGCGTCGAAACAATCAAAATATGTCGCAAATCGCGAAGATTTCGTCGATTTTGACGAAAAATAACCGTCATTTCCTTCCCGTTGGAGATATTTCGACGTTTAAGCAATCGTTGAACTCCATTTCACAGTGCTAATGCAATGCACAACCATTTAAGCGTCCAAACAATCAAAATATCTCGCAAATCGCGACGATTTCGTCGATTTTGCCGAAAAATAGCCGTCATTTCCTTCCCGTTGGAGATATTTCGACGTTTAAGCACTCGTTGAACTCCATTTCACAGTGCTAATGCAATGCACAACCAGTTAAGCGTCGAAACAATCAAAATATCTCGCAAATCGCGAAGATTTCATTTATTTTGATGAAAAATAGCCGTAATTTCCTCCCCGTTTTAAATATTTCGACGTTTAAGCGCTCGTTGAACTCCATTTCACAGTGGTAATGCAGTGCACAACCATTTAAGCGTCGAAACAATCAAAATATCTCGCAAATCGCGAACATTTCGTCGATTTTGACGAAAAATAGCCGTCATTTCCTTCCCGTTGGAGATATTTCGACGTCTAAGCAATCGTTGAACTGCATTTCACAGTGCTAATGCAATGCACAACCATTTAAGCGTCGAAACAATCAAAATATCTCGCAAATCGCGAAGATAACATTTATTTTGACGAAAAATAGCCGTAATTTCCTCCCCGTTTTAAATATTTCGACGTTTAAGCGCTCGTTGAACTCCATTTCACAGTGCTAATGCAATGCACAACCATTTAAGCGTCGAAACAATCAAAATATCTCGCAAATCGCGAAGATTTCCTTTATTTTGATGAAAAATAGCCGTAATTTCCTCCCCGTTTTAAATATTTCGACGTTTAAGCGCTCGTTCAACTCCATTTCACAGTGCTAATGCAATGCACAACCATTTAGGCGTCCAAACAATCAAAATATCTCGCAAATCGCGACGATTTCGTCGATTTTGCCGAAAAATAGCCGTCATTTCCTTCCCGTTGGAGATATTTCGACGTTTAAGCACTCGTTGAACTCCATTTCACAGTGCTAATGCAATGCACAAATATTTAAGCGCCGAAACAATCAAAATATCTCGCAAATCGGGAAGATTTCGTCGATTTTGACGAAAAATAGCCGTCTTTTCCTTCCCGTTGGATATATTTCGACGTTTAAGCACTCGTTGAACTCCATTTCACAGTGCTAATGCAATGCACAACCATTTAAGCGTCGAAACAATCAAAATATCTCGCAAATCGCGAAGATTTCGTCGATTTTGACGAAAAATAGCCGTCATTTCCTTCCCGTTGGAGATATTTCGTCGTTTATGCAATCGTTGAACTCCATTTCACAGTGCTAATGCAATGCACAAACATTTAAGCGTCGAAACAATCGAAATATCTCGCAAATCGCGAAGATTTCATTTATTTTGACGAAAAATAGCCGTCATTTCCTTCCCGTTGGAGATATTTCGACGTTTAAGCATTCGTTGAACTCCACTTCACAGTGCTAATGCAGAGCACAACCATTTAATCGTCGAAACAAGCAAAATATATCGCAAATCGCGAAGATTTCGTCGATTTTGACGAAAAATAGCCGTCATTTCCTTCCCGTTGGAGATATTTCGACGTTTAAGCAATCGTTGAACTCCATTTCACAGTGCTAATGCAATGCACAACCATTTAAGCGTCGAAACGATCGAAATATCTCGCAAATCGCGAAGATTTCGCCGATTTTGACGAAAAATAGCCGTCATTTCCTTCCCGTTGAAGATGTTTCGACGTTTAAGCACTCGTTGAACTCCATTTCACAGTGCTAATGCAATGCACAACCATTTAAGCGTCGAAGCAATCTAAATATCTCGCAAATCGCGAAGATTTCATTTATTTTGACGAAAAATAGCCGTCATTTCCTTTCCGTTGGAGATATTTCGATGTTTAAGCACTCGTTGAACTCCATTTCACAGTGCTAATGCAATGCACAACCATTTAAGCGTCGAAACAATCAAAATATGTCGCAAATCGCGAAGATTTCGTCGATTTTGACGAAAAATAACCGTCATTTCCTTCCCGTCGGAGATATTTCGACGTTAAGCAATCGTTGAACTCCATTTCACAGTGCTAATGCAATGCACAACCATTTAAGCGTCGAAACAATCAAAATATGTCGCAAATCGCGAAGATTTCGTCGATTTTGACGAAAAATAACCGTCATTTCCCTCCCGTTGGAGATATTTCGACGTTTAAGCACTCGTTGAAATTCATTTCACAGTGCTAATGCAATGCACAACCATTTAAGCGTCGAAACAATCAAAATATCTCGCAAATCGCGAAGATTTCGCCGATTTTGAAGAAAAATAGCCGTCATTTCCTTCCCGTTGGAGATATTTCGACGTTTAAGCACACGTTGAACTCCATTTCACAGTGGTAATGCAGTGCACAACCATTTAAGCGTGGAAACGGTCAAAATATCTCGCAAATCGCGAAGAATTCGTCGATTTTGACGAAAAATAGCCGTCATTTCCTTCCCGTCGGAGATATTTCGACGTTTAAGCGCTCGTTGAACTCCATTTCACAGTGCTAATGCAATGCACAACCATTTAAGCGTCGAAACAATCAAAATATGTCGCAAATCGCGAAGATTTCGTCGATTTTGACGAAAAATAACCGTCATTTCCTTCCCGTTGGAGATATTTCGACGTTTAAGCAATCGTTGAACTCCATTTCACAGTGCTAATGCAATGCACAACCATTTAAGCGTCGAAACAATCAAAATATCTCGCAAATCGCGAAGATTTCATTTATTTTGATGAAAAATAGCCGTAATTTCCTCCCCGTTTTAAATATTTCGACGTTTAAGCGCTCGTTGAACTCCATTTCACAGTGGTAATGCAGTGCACAACCATTTAAGCGTCGAAACAAGCAAAATATCTCGCAAATCGCGAAGATTTCGTCTATTTTGACGAAAAATAGCCGTCATTTCCTTCTCGCTGGAGATATTTCGACGTTTAAGCACTCGTTGAACTCCATTTCACAGTGCTAATGCAATGCACAACCATTAAACCGTCGAAACAATCAAAATATCTCGCAAATCGCGAAGATTTCGTCGATTTTGACGAAAAATAGCCGTCATTTCCTTCCCGTTGGAGATATTTCAACGTTTAAGCACTCGTTGAACTCCATTTCACAGTGCTAATTCAATGCACAGCCATTTAAGCGTCGAAACAATCAAAATATCTCGCAAATCGCGAGGATTTCGTCGATTTTGACGAAAAATAGCCGTCATTTCCTTCCCGTTGGAGATATTTCGACGTTTAAGCAATCGTTGAACTCTATTTCACAGTGCTAATGCAATGCACAACCATTTAAGCGTCGAAACAATCAAAATATCTCGCAAATCGCGAAGATAACATTTATTTTGACGAAAAATAGCCGTCATTTCCCTCCCGTTGGAGATATTTCGACGTTTAAGCACTCGTTGAAATTCATTTCACAGTGCTAATGCAATGCACAACCATTTAAGCGTCGAAACCAGCAAATTATCTCGCAAATCGTGAAGACTTCGTCGATTTTGACAAAAAATAGCCGTCATTTCCTCCCCGTTTTAAATATTTCGACGTTTAAGCGCTCGTTGAACTCCATTTCACAGTGCTAATGCAATGCACAACCATTTAAGCGTCCAAACAATCAAAATATCTCGCAAATCGCGAAGATTTCGTCGATTTTGACGAAAAATAGCCGTCATTTCCTTCCCGTTGGAGATATTTCGACGTTTAAGCACACGTTGAACTCCATTTCACAGTGGTAATGCAGTGCACAACCATTTAAGCGTCGAAACAATCAAAATATCTCGCAAATCGCGAAGATTTCGTCGATTTTGACGAAAAATAGCCGTCATTTCCTTCCCTTTGGAGATATTTCGACGTTTAATCACACGTTGAACTCCATTTCACAGTGGTAATGCAGTGCACAACCATTTAAGCGTCGAAACAATCAAAATATCTCGCAAATCGGGAAGATTTCGTCGATTTTGACGAAAAATAGCCGTCTTTTCCTTCCCGTTGGATATATTTCGACGTTTAAGCACTCGTTGAACTCCATTTCACAGTGCTAATGCAATGCACAACCATTTAAGCGTCGAAACAATCGAAATATCTCGCAAATCGCGAAGATTTCATTTATTTTGACGAAAAATAGCCGTCATTTCCTTCCCGTTGGAGATATTTCGACGTTTATGCAATCGTTGAACTCCGTTTCACAGTGGTAATGCAGTGCACAACCATTTAAGCGTGGAAACAATCAAAATATCTCGCAAATCGCGAAGATTTCGTCGATTTTGCCGAAAAATAGTCGTCATTTCCTTCCCGTTGGAGATATTTCGACGTTTAAGCACTCGTTGAACTCCATTTCACAGTGCTAATGCAATGCACAAACATTTAAGCGCCGAAACAATCAAAATATCTCGCAAATCGGGAAGATTTCGTCGATTTTGACGAAAAATAGCCGTCTTTTCCTTCCCGTTGGATATATTTCGACGTTTAAGCACTCGTTGAACTCCATTTCACAGTGCTAATGCAATGCACAACCATTTAGGCGTCCAAACAATCAAAATATCTCGCAAATCGCGACGATTTCGTCGATTTTGCCGAAAAATAGCCGTCATTTCCTTCCCGTTGGAGATATTTCGACGTTTAAGCACTCGTTGAACTTCATTTCACAGTGCTAATGCAATGCACAACCATTTAAGCGTCGAAACAATCAAAATATCTCGCAAATCGCGAAGATAACATTTATTTTGACGAAAAATAGCCGTCATTTCCCTCCCGTTGGAGATATTTCGACGTTTAAGCACTCGTTGAACTTCATTTCACAGTGCTAATGCAATGCACAACCATTTAAGCGTCGAAACCAGCAAATTATCTCGCAAATCGTGAAGACTTCGTCGATTTTGACAAAAAATAGCCGTCATTTCCTCCCCGTTTTAAATATTTCGACGTTTA